>NC_092240.1:57468551-57652817 GCF_036320965.1 Panulirus ornatus | reverse complement strand
TTCCACACATCTCTCTTACTCTTACATTACTTACTCGATCAAACCACCTCACACCACATATTATCCTCAAACACCTCATTTCCAGCACATCCACCCTCCTCCGCACAACTCTATAGCCCACGCCTCACAACCATATAACATTGTTGGAGCCACTATTCCTTCAAACATACCCATTTTTGCTTTCCAAGATAATGTTCTTGCCTTCCACACATTCTTCAACGCTCCCAGAACTTTCGCCCCATCCCGCACCCTATGATTCACGTCCGCTTTTATGGTTCCATCCGCTGCCAAATCCACTCCCAGATATCTAAAACACTTCACATCCTCCAGTTTTTCTCCATTCAAACTTATCTCCCAGTTGACTAGTCCCCCAACCCTATTGTACCTAATAACCTTGCTCTTATTCATATTTACTCTCAGCTTTCTTCTTTCACACACTTTACCAAACTCAGTCACCAGCTTCTGCAGTTTCTCACATGAATCAGCCACCAGCGCTGTATCATCAGCGAACAACAACTGACTCACTTCCCAAGCTCTCTCATCCACAACAGACTTCATACTTGCCCCTCTTTCCAAAACTCTTGCATTCACCTCCCTAACAACCCCATCCATAAACAAATTAAACAACCATGGAGACATCACACACCCCTGCCGCAAACCTACATTCACTGAGAACCAATCACTTTCCTCTCTTCCTACACCTACACATGCCTTACATCCTCAATAGAAACTTTTCACTGCTTCTAACAACTTGCCTCCCACACTATATATTCTTAATACCTTCCACAGAGCATCTCTATCGCCTCTGTCATATACCTTCTCCAGATCCATAAATGCTACATAAAAATCCATTTGCTTTTCCAAGTATTTCTCACATACATTCTTCAGAGCAAACACCTGATCCACACATCCTCTACCACTTCTGAAACCACACTGCTCTTCCCCAATCTGATGCTCTGTACATGCCTTCGCCCTCTCAATTAATACCCTCCCATATAATTTCCCAGGAATATTCAGCAAACTTATACCTCTGTAATTTGAGCACTCAGTTTTATCCCCTTTGTACAATGGCACTATGCAAGCATTCCGCCAATCCTCAGGCACCTCACCATGAATCATACATACATTAAATAGCCTTACCAACCAGTCAACAATACAGTCACCCCCTTTTTTGATAAATTCCACTGCAGTGCCATCCACAATCCGCCGCCTTGCTAGCTTTCATCTTCCGCAAAGCTTTTACTACCTCTTCTATGTTTACCAAATCATTTTCCGTAACCCTCTCACTTGGCACACCACCTCGACCTAACCTAACCTAACCTAACCTAACCTAACAACAAGCGAGAGCGGCGGCAACGGCGGCGGCCAACCCCCTCCCTCACCGCGCGCATACCTCACACACCGAACCAGCCAGACAGTTACCTTCTCACTCTCGCTTTTGATGACGCGCGGCCGACCCACATCCCTCCCTTCCTCACACACGGTGGTGGTGGTGAACATCAGTGGCCTATTATCGATCGACTCACATTGCGTCCGCGGAGTTTGACATCACTCACTAGATTGCCGGTTGTTGTTTTAGTAAGTAGTGCGCGAGCGAGGGAACGGGCGGGTGGCGGCGGAGGAGGAAAAGGCCTGACGACCCTCCCCCCACCCCCCTCCCGCGCGCTCTCGCCTTCCATACTACACACAAACACACACGAAGCCAGCCTCCTCCTCCTCACTCTCACTTTCGATGACGGCGTAGGAGGTCCAGTTACGGTGGCGAAATACACAACTCTTATTCTATATGTCTACTATGTAGGGGCTTTTGCCATCGATTGGCGTGACAAATCCCCTAACTTTTCTCAGAGTTAAACCTAACCTAAGCGAGAGAGCGGCGGCGGCGGCGGTCGACACTCCTCCCTCCACGCGCGCATACCACACACACCGAGCCAGCCAGCCAGCCAGCCACCTCCTCGTCACTCTCGCTTTCGATGACGCGCGGCCGACCCACCTCCCTCCCTTCCTCACACACGGTGGTGGTGGTGAACATCATTGGACCATTATCGATCGACCCACATTGCATTCGCGGAGTTTGCCATTACTCACTAGATTGCCGGTTGTTTTAGTAACGTCGTACGCGAGCGAGGGAGCGGGAGGGTGACGGCGGAGGAGGAGGAAGGCTGACCCCCTTACCTCCCGCGCGCTCTCGCATTCCATTTTTTTTTTTTTTTTTTGCTTTGTCGCTGTCTCCCGCGTTTGCGAGGTAGCGCAAGGAAACAGACGAAAGAAATGGCCCAACCCACATACACATGTATATACATACGTCCACACACGCAAATATACATACCTACACAGCTTTCCATGGTTTACCCCAGACGCTTCACATGCCTTGATTCAATCCACTGACAGCACGTCAACCCCGGTATGCCACATCGCTCCAATTCACTCTATTCCTTGCCCTCCTTTCACCCTCCTGCATGTTCAGGCCCCGATCACACAAAATCTTTTTCACTCCATCTTTCCACCTCCAATTTGGTCTCCCTCTTCTCCTCGTTCCCTCCACCTCCGACACATATATCCTCTTGGTCAATCTTTCCTCACTCATTCTCTCCATGTGACCAAACCGTTTCAAAACACCCTCTCCTGCTCTCTCAACCATGCTCTTTTTATTTCCACACATCTCTCTTACCCTTACGTTACTTACTCGATCAAACCACCTCACACCACACATTGTCCTCAAACATCTCATTTCCAGCACATCCATCCTCCTGCGCACAACTCTATCCATAGTCCACGCCTCGCAACCATACAACATTGTTGGAACCACTATTCCTTCAAACATACCCATTTTTGCTTTCCGAGATAATGTTCTCGACTTCCACACATTCTTCAAGGCTCCCAGAATTTTCGCCCCCTCCCCCACCCTATGATCCACTTCAGCTTCCATGGTTCCATCCCCTCCCAGATATCTAAAACACTTCACTTCCTCCAGTTTTTCTCCATTCAAACTCACCTCCAAATTGAATTGACACTCACCCCTACTGTACCTAATAACCTTGCTCTTATTCACATTTACTCTTAACTTTCTTCTTTCACACACTTTACCAAACTCAGTCACCAGCTTCTGCAGTTTCTCACATGAATCAGCCACCAGCGCTGTATCATCAGCGAACAACAACTGACTCACTTCCCAAGCTCTCTCATCCCCAACAGACTTCATACTTGCCCCTCTTTCCAAAACTCTTGCATTCACCTCCCTAACAACCCCATCCATAAACAAATTAAACAACCATGGAGACATCACACACCCCTGCCGCAAACCTACATTGACTGAGAACCAATCACTTTCCTCTCTTCCTACACTACACATGCCTTACATCCTCGATAAAAACTTTTCACTGCTTCTAACAACTTGCCTCCCACACCATATATTCTTAATACCTTCCACAGAGCATCTCTATCAACTCTATCATATGCCTTCTCCAGATCCATAAATGCTACATACAAATCCATTTGCTTTTCTAAGTATTTCTCACATACATTCTTCAAAGCGAACACCTGATCCACACATCCTCTACCACTTCTGAAACTACACTGCTCTTCCCCAATCTGATGCTCTGTACATGCCTTCACCCTCTCAATCAATACCCTCCCATATAATTTGCCAGGAATACTCAACAAACTTATACCTCTGTAATTTGAGCACTCACTCTTATCCCCTTTGCCTTTGTACAATGGCACTATGCACGCATTCCGGCAATCCTCAGGCACCTCACCATGAGTCATACATACATTAAATAACCTTACCAACCAGTCAACAATACAGTCACCCCCTTTTTTAATAAATTCCACTGCAATACCATCCAAACCTGCTGCCTTGCCCAGGTGCATATGCACCAATAATCACCCACCTCTCTCCATCAACTTTCAGTTTTACCCATATTAATCGAGAATTTACTTTCTTACACTCTATCACATACTCCCACAACTCCTGTTTCAGGAGTATTGCTACTCCTTCCCTTGCTCTTGTCCTCTCACTAACCCCTGACTTTACTTCCCAGACATTCCCAAACCACTCTTCCCCTTTACCCTTGAGCTTCGTTTCACTCAGAGCCAAAACATCCAGGTTCCTTTCCTCAAACATACTACCTATCTCTCCTTTTTTCACATCTTGGTTACATCCACACACATTTAGGCACCCCACTCTGAGCCTTCGAGGAGGATGAGCACTCCCCGCGTGACTCCTTCTTCTGTTTCCCATTTTAGAAAGTTAATACAAGGAGGGGAGGATTTCTGGCCCCCCGCTCCTGTCCCCTCTAGTCGCTTTCTACGACACGCGAGGAATACGTGGGAAGTATTCTTTCACCCCTATCCCCAGGGATAATATACATATATATATATATACATATACACATACACACACATACACATACCTACGCACATATACACACACACACACACATACATATATATACATATGAAAAAATGTAAGAAACAATTTAGAAAACTGAAACTTCTAGCTTGAAATGAATGAAAAAAATGAATGTCACATAATGGTTCAACCTCTGGCTATGGAAAAAAGGAAATGTATAATTTATTTACACAAACGTCAATGGCAGTTCTCATCAATTTAACCACTGTATCAGTAAGCTTCAATGTCTAAGCTACATTTTTCTCCAATTTCACTATTTTCCTTCACATTTTCAATTGTGTCTGAAGGTTCTACTTCAAGAGTGATTGTTTTTCCAGTAAGGGTCTTCACATCTTGGTTACATCCACACACATTTAGGCACCCCACTATATACCAATATAGTTCATATGAACACGCACCACCATATATATATATATATATATATATATATATATATATATATATATATATATATATATATATATATATATATATATATAAATGAATATGTATATCGACTTGTACGTTTACGTACGTTTTATTTATATGCCATCGACATATAGATTAGGTTAGGTTAGGCATGAAAACCATAAGAGTCTTGTCATACTTGTACGAATGCCTGTGGAGTTCCTTGGTCGCAGGCGCCTTTGTTCTCCTTTTTGTTGTTGGTTTGTTAGACGACGGTACAGGGAGACCTAAGTTTCTACCTCGGCACCTCGGCAAGTACATGCATCATGTCGCTTGGCCGTGCGCGTGCGAATCGTAGTATTAGTGTTCGACCCCAGTACCGCCGCCGCAACAACACCAGCATCAGTAGTATCCTTCTTCAACGCCATTAGACCCAGTCTAATAGATATCCTTGGTCTGTCTTTTCGAAGACATTCTTCTCCATATGGAACCGTCATGGCACCCTCTGCGGCACGGGGGAGACGACGCCTCACCCTTTATGGCTTTTTCCTATTGTGAGTGTTGCCTGCCTTCCCCCGGCGTTTCAATGCAGCACATTTCCTGAGAATTCCACAAGATGGGATTTTCTCCTTGTTTTAACAAGGGTCGGGATGTTGTGGTGGCACCCGCCCCAGCCAATTGTTATGATGATGAGACGGTAAGGGGGGACCTAGGCTTCTGCCTCGGCAAGTACATGCATCATGTCGCTTGACCGTGCGCGGGGGAATCGTAGGTCTTAGTGTTCTACCCCAATGCCGCAACAGCAGCAAAGGGGGGAAATTGGGTAGAGTTGAGAGCTACAGTTGCTGCTTTATCCCATCCCAAATACGGATCAACCAAAACCTGATGTGCTGTACCGAACCGTTTGCATACGACTTGCGTACCAGCCTGGGTGCCGTGAGTGGCAGAGCAGTCTCCTCACTGCGATCCACTAAGGTTTAACCGGGGAAAAGTTTAGGATATTTGTCACGCCAATCGATGGCAAAAGCCCCTACATAGTAGACATATAGATTAAAAGGAGTTGTGCATTTCACCACCGTAACTGAACCTCCTACGCCGGCATCGAAAGTGAGTGAGGTGGAGGAGGAGGAGGCTGGCTGGGTGTGTGTGGTATGGAATGCGAGAGCGAGCGCGCGGGAGGTAGGTGGGGGACGGGGGGGGGGGGGGGGTGAGCCAGCCGCCTCCTCTGCCGCCACCCGCCCGCTCCCTAGCTCGTGTAGCAGAACGTTATTAAAACACAACCCCCAATCTAGCGAGTGACGTGAAACTCCGCGGACGCAATGTGGGTCGATCGATAATGGTCCACTGATGTTCACCACCACCACCGTATGTGAGGAAGGGAGGGAGGTGGGTCGGCCGCGCGTCATCGAAAGCAAGGGAGGAGGAGGTGGTTGGCTGGCTGGCTCCTCCTCCGCCGCCACTCGCCCGCTCCCTCGCTCGCGTAGCAGAACGTTATTAAAATACAACCCCTAATCTATTGAGTGACGTCAAGCTCCGCATACGCAATGTGGGTCGATCGATAATGGTCCACTGATGTTCACCACCACCACTGTGTGTGAGGAAGGGAGGGAGGTGGGTCGGCCGTTCGTCATCGAAAGCGAGAGTGAGGAGGAGGTGGCTGGCCGGCCGCCTCCTCTGCCGCCACCCGCCCGCTCCCTAGCTCGTGTAGCAGAACGTTATTAAAACACAACCCCCAATCTAGCGAGTGACGTGAAACTCCGCGGACGCAATGTGGGTCGATCGATAATGGTCCACTGATGTTCACCACCACCACCGTATGTGAGGAAGGGAGGGAGGTGGGTCGGCCGCGCGTCATCGAAAGCAAGGGAGGAGGAGGTGGTTGGCTGGCTGGCTCCTCCTCCGCCGCCACTCGCCCGCTCCCTCGCTCGCGTAGCAGAACGTTATTAAAATACAACCCCTAATCTATTGAGTGACGTCAAGCTCCGCATACGCAATGTGGGTCGATCGATAATGGTCCACTGATGTTCACCACCACCACTGTGTGTGAGGAAGGGAGGGAGGTGGGTCGGCCGTTCGTCATCGAAAGCGAGAGTGAGGAGGAGGTGGCTGGCTGGCTGGCTGGCTCGGTATGTGTGTGGTATGCGCCCGGGGAGGGAGGAGGGTCGACCGCCGCCGCTCTCTCTCTTAAGGTTAGGTTAGTTTAGGTTAGGTTAGGTTAGGTTAGGTTAAGTTGGGTTCGGTTAGGCTAGGCTAGATTAGGTTAGGTTGGGTTGGGTTAGGATAGGTTAGGTTAGGTTAGGTTGGGTTAGGTTAGTTTAAGGTGGGTTAGGTTAGGTTAGGTTAGGTTAGGTCCTTCATTTGGTTGTGGGAAAATATAATTTTCAGATTTGCAGTCATATATATTAGATAATTATTATACTCAATAACAGTGAATGCAAATATCAACGGCATTACTGGTATTAGAATTTCTTTTGTTTAGCTCTACAATACAAAGCTAATCTTTACACATACACACGGCTATATATTTATGCCCTATTTTCAGTAAAATACATGTAAATCTACAGTGTACATGGATCTTGCCAAAATAAACTTAAACTCACTTATATACAAAATACAACACAGATCCACTACGGACGTTTGGCTTGAAATGATAATCATAGAAGATGGTAAAGAATTAGTCATTGTAGAAAATGGTAAACTTTTTAGGGGTAACAAACACGTTATGTATTTTTTTGGGTTTCAGAAGTTGAGATACGTTACTCTATATATATCGAATTGCACATTTACGTTTCATTTACATGCCATCGACTTGTACATTTACTTATGTTTTATTTATATGCCATCGACATGGTTAGGTTCGGTTAGGTTTGGCTAGGTTGGGTTAGGTTAGGTTAGGTTAAATTAGGTTAGGTTGGGTTTGGTTAGGTTAGGTTAGGTTAGGTTAAGTTAGTTTAGGTTAGGCTAGGTTGGGTTAGGTTAGGTTAGGTTAAATTAGGTTAGGTTGGGTTTGGTTAGGTTAGGTTGGGTTAGGTTAAGTTAGTTTAGGTTAGGCTAGGTTGGGTTAGGTTAGGTTAGGTTGGGTTAATTTAGGTTGGGTTAGGTTCTGTTATATTTGGTTAGGCTGGGTTAGGTTAGGTTAGCTTAGTTTAGTTTAGGTTAGGTTGGTTAGGTTAGGTTTGGTTGGGTTAGGTTACACCCACATCAGTCCTCTTCAATACAATCGTCAATGCTCAAAATCTTTAGACCCTCGTCCACAATTTCCTTTACCCTCATCCTCCATGGTAATTCACCAAGAGATATTTCACTTTCCACGGAGCAATTTTGACATTATTAATGTCATTCACGCCCATATATTTGATAGCCACAGCCTCAAAACAGACTAAACCAATCAGAGTTATTTTTCTCCTTGTAGTAGGGTATACCAATCACACCCAGCTGGGTATGGCTGGTCCCTGAGTTGTCGCTCTCGCGAGACCAAATAGTTAAATTCCCAGCGCGAAAGATGTTCAGTGGTACTTACCTTATCCTTAAATCCTTATACACAAGTAGGTAAGCCTCTCAGACTTCCGATGGGGCTGAAAACAGAATTTGGAAGTGACACAAGAGTGTTTATCAAGCCAGTCAGTCTATCACACTCACTCACTGTTTATAAATGAGATTAAGGCTGAGAAAGAAGCGTAACTCATCAAACTCTTCGCGTGACTACAATGGCGACATATAGCAGCAATAGGAGAATAATCATTGGAATCACTTTAGTTAAGTAGTATATTCATAGATGGCAGGACTAGCAAAGGTATTGCTTTAGGCGTCGTCTACACCTTTTAACAACACGAGCGACGTTCAAATCATGGCTCATAGCGGAACTCGTAGGTTTGAGTCATCTTTTTCTATAGACAAGAGAAATCGCATGAATACTCACTTAGAATTTGCAAAATTCCATAGATGAGTAGGCTATAAGAGAATTCATTTGATTTCCAGCGCATCATATGATGCATTGTATCATCTCATGTGCATGTGTCCTTCATTTGGCAGTGGGAAAATATCATTTTCAGATTTGCAGTCATATATCTAGGCTAATCATTATACTCAATAACAGTGAATGCAACTATCAAAGCCATTACTGGTGTTAGAATTTCTTTTGTTTAGCTCTACAATTACAAAGCTAATCTTTACACATACACACGGCTATATATTTATGTCCTATTTTCAGTAAAATATATATAAATCTACAGTTTACATAGATTTGCCAAAATAAGCGTAACTCACGTATATACAAAATACAACAAAGATCTACTATGGACGTTTGGCTTGAAATGATTATCATAGAAAATGGTAAAGATTAGTCATTGTAGAAAATGGTAAACTTTTTTAGGGGTAACAAACAAATGTTATGTATTTTTATAGGGTTTAAGAAGTTGGGATACATTACTCTATATATATCGACTTGTACATTTACTTGTTTTATTTATATGCCATCGACATATGAATTAGGTTAGGTTAGGTTAGGTTAGGTTAGGCATGAAAACCATAAGAGTCTTGTCATACTTGTACGAATGCCTGTGGAGTTCCTTGGTCGCAGGCGCCTTTGTTCTCCTTTTTGTTGTTGGTTTGTTAGACGACGGTACAGGGAGACCTAAGTTTCTACCTCGGCACCTCGGCAAGTACATGCATCATGTCGCTTGGCCATGCGCGTGCGAATCGTAGTATTAGTGTTCGACCCCAGTACCGCCGCCGCAACAACACCAGCATCAGTAGTATCCTTCTTCAACGCCATTAGACCCAGTCTAATAGATATCCTTGGTCTGTCTTTTCGAAGACATTCTTCTCCATATGGAACCGTCTTGGCACCCTCTGCGGCACGGGGGAGACGACGCCTCACCCTTTATGGCTTTTTCCTATTGTGAGTGTTGCCTGCCTTCCCCCGGCGTTTCAATGCAGCACATTTCCTGAGAATTCCACAAGATGGGATTTTCTCCTTGTTTTAACAAGGGTCGGGATGTTGTGGTGGCACCCGCCCCAGCCAATTGTTATGATGATGATGATGAGACGGTAAGGGGGGACCTAAGCTTCTGCCTCGGCAAGTACATGCATCATGTCGCTTGACCTTGCGCGTGCGAATCGTAGGTCTTAGTGTTCTACCCCAGTGCCGCAGCAGCAGCAAGGGGGGGAAATTGGGTAGAGTTGAGAGCTACAGTTGCTGCTCTAACCCATCCCAAATACGGATCAACCAAAACCTGATGTGCTGTATCGAAACGTTTGCATACAACTTACGTACCAGCCTGGGTGCCGAGAGTGCCAGAGCAGATTCCTCACTGCGATCCACTAAGGTTTAACCCGGAAAAAGGTTAGGGGATTTGTCACGCCAATCGATGGCAAAAGCCCCTACATAGTAGACATATAGATTAAGAGTTGTGTATTTCGCCACCGTAACTGGACCTCCTACGCCGGCATCGAAAGTGAGAGTGAGGAGGAGGAGTAGGAGGCGGCTGGCTGGGTGTGTGTTTGTGTGTGGTATGGAATGCGAGAGCGCGCGGGAGATAGATTAAGAGGAGTTGTGTATTTCGCCACCGTAACTGGACCTCCTACGCCGGCATCGAAAGTGAGAGTGAGGAGGAGGAGGCTGGCTGGGTGTGGGTGTTTGTGTGTGGTATGCTACCGAGTTTGAATAAGCCACAGAGAATATAGACATACCAACCAAGGGAAACCAGAGCCTGTCACACACTCAACCACAACTACTCCTAGTGACTCCCAGATATAATCGTGTGGAAAGGACGACAACTTAAAGGGTGTCAAAAACTTCGTCCGCTCTGTGGGATCGGATCTCTAGGACGTGAGTCAGAGGATCATCTCGTCCCCATCACATCATTCAGAGCGATACCAGTTTGCATCAGCCTTCACTCCTGCCTGCAGTAGCATGCTTTCTGACATGTTTCATGAGCTCCTCTTCGCCAACGGAACTACCTTGGCCCACCAGTGATGCTACTACGTTTGTGAATCAAGAACCATTGCAACACAAACCTCGCCAGGTGGTAGAGTGTCCCGCAGTGTATCGAGACAGACTTCCCCAGAACTTTTTTTAAAGGGGAAGTAAATGTTTATAGTTGTGTTATTGGAGTGATAGTTTTCATACATGGTGCTTTGACAAGAAAATAGTGAAATTGGAAAAAATGTAGCTTAGACATTGAAGCTTATTGATACAGTGGTTAAATTGATGAGAACTACTATTGACGTTTGTGTAAATAAATTAAACATTTCCTTTTTCCATAGCCAGAGGTTGAACCATTATGTGACATTCATTTTTTCATTTCATTTCAAGCTAGAAGTTTCAGTTTTCTAAATTGTTTCTTACATTTTTCACATGTATATATATGTATGTGTGTGTGTGTATATATGTGCGTGTGTGTGTGTATGTGTGTGTATGTGTATATATATATGTATATTATCCCTGGGGATAGGGGTGAAAGAATACTTCCCACGCATTCCTCGCGTGTCGTAGAAAGCGACTAGAGGGGACGGGAGCGGGGGGCCAGAAATCCTCCCCTCCCTGTATTTTTTTAACTTTCTAAAATGGGAAACAGAAGAAGGAGTCACGCGGGGAGTGCTCATCCTCCTCGAAGGCTCAGATTGGGGTGCCTAAATGTGTGTGGATGTAACCAAGATGTGAAAAAAGGAGAGATAGGTAGTATGTTTGAGGAAAGGAACCTGGATGTTTTGGCTCTGAGTGAAACGAAGCTCAAGGGTAAAGGGGAAGAGTGGTTTGGGAATGTCTTGGGAGTAAAGTCAGGGGTTAGTGAGAGGACAAGAGCAAGGGAAGGAGTAGCAGTACTCCTGAAACAGGAGTTGTGGAAGTATGTATGAAGTATGTAAGAAAGTAAATTCTCGATTAATATGGGTAAAACTGAAAGTTGATGGAGAGAGGTGGGTGATTATTGGTGCATATGCACCTGGGCATGAGAAGAAAGATCAAGAGAGGCAAGTGTTTTGGGAGCAGCTGAATGAGTGTGTTAGTGGTTTTGATGCACGAGACCGGGTTATAGTGTTGGGTGATTTGAATGCAAAGGTGAGTAATGTGGCAGTTGAGGGAATAATTGGTATACATGGGGTGTTCAGTGTTGTAAATGGAAATGGTGAAGAGCTTGTAGATTTATGTGCTGAAAAAGGACTGATGATTGGGAATACCTGGTTTAAAAAGCGAGATATAAATAAGTATACTTATGTAAGTAGGAGAGATGGCCAGAGAGCGTTATAGGATTACGTGTTAATTGACAGGCGCGCGAAAGAGAGACTTTTGGATGTTAATGTGCTGAGAGGTGCAACTGGAGGGATGTCTGATCATTATCTTGTGGAGGCTAAGGTGAAGATTTGTATGGGTTTTCAGAAAAGAAGAGTGAATGTTGGGGTGAAGAGGGTGGTGAGAGTAAGTGAGCTTGGGAAGGAGACTTGTGTGAGGAAGTACCAGGAGACACTGAGTACAGAATGGAAAAAGGTGAGAACAATGGAAGTAAGGGGAGTGGGGGAGGAATGGGATGTATTTAGGGAATCAGTGATGGATTGCGCAAAAGATGCTTGTGGCATGAGAAGAGTGGGAGGTGGGTTGATTAGAAAGGGTAGTGAGTGGTGGGATGAAGAAGTAAGAGTATTAGTGAAAGAGAAGAGAGAGGCATTTGGACGATTTTTGCAGGGAAAAAATGCAATTGAGTGGGAGATGTATAAAAGAAAGAGACAGGAGGTCAAGAGAAAGGTGCAAGAGGTGAAAAAAAGGGCAAATGAGAGTTGGGGTGAGAGAGTATCATTAAATTTTAGGGAGAATAAAAAGATGTTCTGGAAGGAGGTAAATAAAGTGCGTAAGACAAGGGAGCAAATGGGAACTTCAGTGAAGGGCGCAAATGGGGAGGTGATAACAAGTAGTGGTGATGTGAGAAGGAGATGGAGTGAGTATTTTGAAGGTTTGTTGAATGTGTTTGATGATAGAGTGGCAGATATAGGGTGTTTTGGTCGAGGTGGTGTGCAAAGTGAGAGGGTTAGGGAAAATGATTTGGTAAACAGAGAAGAGGTAGTGAAAGCTTTGCGGAAGATGAAAGCCGGCAAGGCAGCAGGTTTGGATGGTATTGCAGTGGAATTTATTAAAAAAGGGGGTGACTGTATTGTTGACTGGTTGGTAAGGTTATTTAATGTATGTATGACTCATGGTGAGGTGCCTGAGGATTGGCGGAATGCGTGCATAGTGCCATTGTACAAAGGCAAAGGGGATAAGAGTGAGTGCTCAAATTACAGAGGTATAAGTTTGTTGAGTATTCCTGGTAAATTATATGGGAGGGTATTGATTGAGAGGGTGAAGGCATGTACAGAGCATCAGATTGGGGAAGAGCAGTGTGGTTTCAGAAGTGGTAGAGGATGTGTGGATCAGGTGTTTGCTTTGAAGAATGTATGTGAGAAATACTTAGAAAAGCAAATGGATTTGTATGTAGCATTTATGGATCTGGAGAAGGCATATGATAGAGTTGATAGAGATGCTCTGTGGAAGGTTTTAAGAATATATGGTGTATGAGGAAAGTTGTTAGAAGCAGTGAAAAGTTTTTATCGAGGATGTAAGGCATGTGTACGTGTAGGAAGAGAGGAAAGTGATTGGTTCTCAGTGAATGTAGGTTTGCGGCAGGGGTGTGTGATGTCTCCATGGTTTTTAATTTGTTTATGGATGGGGTTGTTAGGGTGGTAAATGCAAGAGTTTTGGAAAGAGGGGCAAGTATGAAGTCTGTTGGGGGATGAGAGAGCTTGGGAAGTGAGTCAGTTATTATTCGCTGATGATACAGCGCTGGTGGCTGATTCATGTGGGAGACTGCAGAAGCTGGTGACTGAGTTTGGTAAAGTGTGTGGAAGAAGAAAGTTAAGAGTAAATGTGAATAAGAGCAAGGTTATTAGGTACAGTAGGGGTGAGGGTCAAGTCAATTGGGAGGTGAGTTTGAATGGAGAAAAACTGGAGGAAGTGAAGTGTTTTAGATATCTGGGAGTGGATCTGGCAGCGGATGGAACCATGGAAGCGGAAGTGGATCATAGGGTGGGGGAGGGGGCGAAAATTCTGGGGGCCTTGAAGAATGTGTGGAAGTCGAGAACATTATCTCGGAAAGCAAAAATGGGTATGTTTGAAGGAATAGTGGTTCCAGCAATGTTGTATGGTTGCGAGGCGTGGGCTATGGATAGAGTTGTGCGCAGGAGGATGGATGTGCTGGAAATGAGATGTTTGAGGACAATGTGTGGTGTGAGGTGGTTTGATCGAGTGAGTAACGTAAGGGTAAGAGAGATGTGTGGAAATAAAAAGAGCGTGGTTGAGAGAGCAGAAGAGGGTGTTTTGAAGTGGTTTGGGCACATGGAGAGGATGAGTGAGGAAAGATTGACCAAGAGGATATATGTGTCGGAGGTGGAGGGAACGAGGAGAAGAGGGAGACCAAATTGGAGGTGGAAAGATGGAGTGAAAAAGATTTTGTGTGATCGGGGCCTGAACATACAGGAGGGTGAAAGGAGGGCAAGGAATAGAGTAAATTGGAGCGATGTGGTATACCGGGGTTGACGTGCTGTCAGTGGATTGAATCAAGGCATGTGAAGCGTCTGGGGTAAACCATGGAAAGCTGTGCAGGTATGTATATTTGCGTGTGTGGACGTATGTATATACATGTGTATGGGGGTGGGTTGGGCCATTTCTTTCGTCTGTTTCCTTGCGCTACCTCGCAAACGCGGGAGACAGCGCAAAGTATAATAAATAAAAAATATAAATATATATATATATATATATATATATATATATATATATATATATATATATATATATATATATATATATTTTTTTTTTTTTTTTTTTATACTTTGTCGCTGTCTCCCGCGTTTGCGAGGTAGCGCAAGGAAACAGACGAAAGAAATGGCCCAACCCCCCCCATACACATGTACATACACACGTCCACACACGCAAATATACATACCTACACAGCTTTCCATGGTTTACCCCAGACGCTTCACATGCCTTGATTCACTCCACTGACAGCACGTCAACCCCTGTATACCACATCGCTCCAATTCACTCTATTCCTTGCCCTCCTTTCACCCTCCTGCATGTTCAGGCCCCGATCACACAAAATCTTTTTCACTCCATCTTTCCACCTCCAATTTGGTCTCCCTCTTCTCCTCGTTCCCTCCACCTCCGACACATATATCCTCTTGGTCAATCTTTCCTCACTCATTCTCTCCATGTGCCCAAACCATTTCAAAACACCCTCTTCTGCTCTCTCAACCACGCTCTTTTTATTTCCACACATCTCTCTTACCCTTACGTTACTCACTCGATCAAACCACCTCACACCACACATTGTCCTCAAACATCTCATTTCCAGCACATCCATCCTCCTGCGCACAACTCTATCCATAGCCCACGCCTCGCAACCATACAACATTGTTGGAACCACTATTCCTTCAAACATACCCATTTTTGCTTTCCGAGATAATGTTCTCGACTTCCACACATTTTTCAAGGCTCCCAAAATTTTCGCCCCCTCCCCCACCCTATGATCCACTTCCGCTTCCATGGTTCCATCCGCTGACAGATCCACTCCCAGATATCTAAAACACTTCACTTCCTCCAGTTTTTCTCCATTCAAACTCACCTCCCAATATATATATATATATATATATATATATATATATATATATATATATATATATATATATATATATATATATATATATATATATATATATATATATATAGTAACGTATCCCAACTTCTTAAACCCTTAAAAATGAATAACATGTGTTTGTTACCCCTAAAAAGTTTATCATTTTCTACAATCACTAACTTCTACCATTCTCTATGTCTATCATTTCAAGGCAAACGTCCACAGTCGATCTTTGTTGTATTTTGTATATACGTGAGTTTAAGCTTATTTTGGTAAGATCCATGTACACTGTAGATTTATTTACGTATATTTTACTGAAAATAGGACATGAATATATAGCCTTGTGTATGTGTAAAGATTAGCTTTGTAATTGTAGAGCTAAACAAAAGAAATTCTAACACCAGTAATGCCGTTGATACTTGCATTCACTGTTATTGAGTATAATGATTAGCCCAGATATATGACTGCAAATCTGAAAATGATATTTTCCCACTGCCAAATGAAGGACACGTGCACATGAGATGATACAATGCACCATACCTAACCTAACCTAACCCTTTTTAATCATAGTAATTAAGCATGTCGATGGCATGTAAATAAAACTTATGTAAATGTACAAGTCGATATATATAGAGTAACATATCCCAACTTCTTAAACCCTTAAAAATACATAACGTGTTTTGTTATCCCTAAAAAAGTTTACCATTTTCTACAATGACCAATTTCTACCATTTTCTATGATTATCATTTTAAGCCAAATGTCCATAGTGGATCTTTGTTGTATTTTATATACACGTTAGTTTAAGCTTATTTTAGCAAGATCCATGTACTCTGTAGATCTATTTACATATATTTTACTGAAAATAGGACATAAATATATAGCCGTGTGTATGTGTAAAGATTAGCTTTGTAATTGTAGAGCTAAACAAAAGAAATTCTAACACCAGTAATGGCTTTGATAGTTGCATTCACTGTTATTGAGTATAATGATTAGCCTAGATATATGACTGCAAATCTGAAAATGATATTTTCCCACTGCCAAATGAAGGACACATGCACATGAGATGATACAATGCATCATATGATGCGCTGGAAATCAAATGAATTCTCTTATAGCCTACTCATCTATGGAATTTTGCAAATTCTAAGAGAGTATTTATGCGATTTCTCTTGTCTATAGAAAAAGATGACTCAAACCTACGAGTTCCGCTATGAGCCATGATTTGAACGTCGCTCGTGTTGTTAAAAGGTGTAGACGACGCCTAAAGCAATACCTTTGCTAGTCCTGCCATCTATGAATATACTACTTAACTAAAGTGATTCCAATGATTATTCTCCTATTGCTGCTATATGTCGCCATTGTAGTCACGCGAAGAGTTTGATGAGTTACGCTTCTTTCTCAGCCTTAATCTCATTTATAAACAGTGAGTGAGTGTGATAGACTGACTGGCTTGATAAACACTCTTGTGTCACTTCCAAATTCTGTTTTCAGCCCCATCGGAAGTCTGAGAGGCTTACCTACTTGTGTATAAGGATTTAAGGATAAGGTAAGTACCACTGAACATCTTTCGCGCTGGGAATTTAACTATTTGGTCTCGCGAGAGCGACAACTCAGGGACCAGCCATACCCAGCTGGGTGTGATTGGTATACCCTACTACAAGGAGAAAAATAACTCTGATCGGTTTAGTCTGTTTTGAGGCTGTGGTTATCAATATATATATATATATATATATATATATATATATATATATATATATATATATATATATATATATATATATATATATATATATATATGTAGGTTTGCGGCAGGGGTGTGTGATGTCTCCATGGTTGTTTAATTTGTTTATGGATGGGGTTGTTAGGGAGGTAAATGCAAGAGTTTTGGAAAGAGGGGCAAGTATGAAGTCTGTTGGGGATGAGAGAGCTTGGGAAGTGAGTCAGTTGTTGTTCGCTGATGATACAGCGCTGGTGGCTGATTCATGTGAGAAACTGCAGAAGCTGGTGACTGAGTTTGGTAAAGTGTGTGGAAGAAGAAAGTTAAGAGTAAATGTGAATAAGAGCAAGGTTATTAGGTACAGTAGGGGTGAGGGTCAAGTCAATTGGGAGGTGAGTTTGAATGGAGAAAAACTGGAGGAAGTGAAGTGTTTTAGATATCTGGGAGTGGATCTGGCAGCGGATGGAACCATGGAAGCGGAAGTGGATCATAGGGTGGGGGAGGGGGCGAAAATTCTGGGGGCCTTGAAGAATGTGTGGAAGTCGAGAACATTATCTCGGAAAGCAAAAATGGGTATGTTTGAAGGAATAGTGGTTCCAACAATGTTGTATGGTTGCGAGGCGTGGGCTATGGATAGAGTTGTGCGCAGGAGGATGGATGTGCTGGAAATGAGATGTTTGAGGACAATGTGTGGTGTGAGGTGGTTTGATCGAGTGAGTAACGTAAGGGTAAGAGAGATGTGTGGAAATAAAAAGAGCGTGGTTGAGAGAGCAGAAGAGGGTGTTTTGAAGTGGTTTGGGCACATGGAGAGGATGAGTGAGGAAAGATTGACCAAGAGGATATATGTGTCGGAGGTGGAGGGAGCAAGGAGAAGAGGGAGACCAAATTGGAGGTGGAAAGATGGAGTGAAAAAGATTTTGTGTGATCGGGGCCTGAACATGCAGGAGGGTGAAAGGAGGGAAAGGAATAGAGTGAATTGGAGCGATGTGGTGTACCGGGGTTGACGTGCTGTCAGTGGATTGAATCAAGGCATGTGAAGCGTCTGGGGTAAACCATGGAAAGCTGTGTAAGTATGTATATTTGCGTGTGTGGACGTATGTATATACATGTGTATGGGGGTGGGTTGGGCCATTTCTTTCGTCTGTTTCCTTGCGCTACCTCGCAAACGCGGGAGACAGCGACAAAGTATAAAAAAAAAAATATATATATATATATATATATATATATATATATATATATATATATATATATATATATATAGGCGTGAATGACATTAATAATGTCAAAATTGCTCCGTGGAAAGTGAAATATCTCTTGGTGAATTACCAGGGAGGATGAGGGTAAAGGAAATTGTGGACGAAGGTCTAAAGATTTTGAGCATTGACGATTGTATTGAAGAGGACTGATGTGGGTGTAACCTAACCTGAGCAAACCTAATCTAACCTAACCTAACCTAATCTAACCTAACCTAACCATGTAACGTATGTTTTTCAGCAAGTTTGGCAGACTGAATTAAGACAGTAATTCATAAGAGGGTTTCTGAGTTGGCCTTCCAATGTTACGTGGGCCGTGGGGTAGCAGCTTTGGCCGAGCGGGCTAGGCGGGCTTGGTGGCCTGGATACCCAGGGTGACGTCACGAGTGGGCGGAGTTTGCAGATGCCAGTTGTCGGGCCGTTAACTCCGGAGCTGAGCTGCGGGGCTGTTTTGCAGATCTGAGGTGAAATAGTAATTCATAAGAGAGGGTTGTTGTGCTGGCCATTCAAGGTGACGCCACGAGTGGGCGGAGTCAGGCCGTGACGGTCCTTAGTATTGTTTCAGAGCACCGCCTACCGATGACGTCACCAGGAGACGACACAGCAACCCATTCTTATGATTTATTGGCGTCTGTTTGTATGCGTACTACAAATCGCTTTGTCTTATGTAGTGACGTAAATAAATTATTGTGCGTGAAAGAAAATGAAAAAAAACGATGTTTTCCAATTTCTTATGTAATGCTCTCCATATTGATATTTGTTCTTTTCTTTCCGCTTATGATGTTCATCGTTTATATAGGATGATGAGGTACGTCTATGCAGAATAAATGTATTATGTGAAAAGGAAAAGCTCACCGTTCGCCGTTTCCTACGAACAGACGAGAAGAGCGGCCTTTAGTATTAAGTAACCTTCAATACATATCAAAATACATTTAACTTATTGGTAGAGTTCGTATTTCTAACACATTGTCTGGATATGAAAAAGAAACGAAAGTGAAAATCTATACTAAATGATAAACTAAATTCCTGGCCGAATATTGGTTGGAACTAAATGATAAGATAGCACGCTGGCCTTCCTAAGTGGTCATGAGTGGGCGGAGTCAGGCTATTGTTAATGTTTCAGAGCGCCGCCCACCAGTGACGTCACCCAGGAGACAGTGTAGCAACCTTCTTTTATGATTTACTGTTCCACTCAGAGCCGCCAAAAGCCCATGTCGTCGTCGGTTTGTGTAAGGTTAAACAATATGATGTGACGTATTGCGCATTAAAGATGATAAAAAACTATTTGTCATCATATTCTTTCCACTTCTGTATGTAAGGCGCTCCGTGATGATGTTAAATATATGCTTTTCTCCAATTGTGATGTTCATCATTCATACAAGATGATGAGTACGTCTTTTATGTTAGATGTAATATAAACAAGGAAAAGCTCGCCATTCACCGTTTCCTGCGAACAGATGAGAAGAGCGACCTTTAGTAGTAGTAGTAGTAGTAGGTAACCTTCATTAATATCAAAATAGGTGTAACTTGTTACTAGAATTCGTATTTTAAGAATATTGTATACATATGAAAGAGAAACGAAATTGAAAAGTTTACAAAATCATAAACTAAATTCCTGGGGCTGTGGCTTGGAACAGTAAATCATAAGAGAGTAGCTGCGCTGGCCTTCCAAAGTGACGTCATGAGTGGGCGGAGTCAGGCTGTTGTTAATGTTTCAGAGCGCCGCCCACCAGTGACGTCACCCAGAAGACATTGTAGCAACCCTCTCTTATGATTTCCTGTACCAACTCAGATCTGCCAAAAGCTCACCAGGAAATTATTTAGCTTATGTTGTTGTGTGTGTTTGTGTGGAGTAAAATACAATATACTATGACGTAGAGAATCTACTGCACATTAAAGACAATAAAAACCTTATGTCATCATATATACTCTCCACTTTCTTATGTAAGCAAGGCGATCCATGTTGGTGTTCCTGTTCATATAGAGAGGGAGGGACTCATGAAGTACGCCATCTATGTAGTAGATAGGTTTACTTCCTGCTTGACGAAGGTGCAAATATATATTCAAATATGCATTAGAAACCTAAGAATAGCGTTCCTAGTAAAAATATATTATGAGGCTCTGAACGGGAACCATATGATAATGAAAGGCTTGATTGAATTATGTCGTCAAGAGTCTAACTAACATTTCTATACCCTCCCAAATTCGATTATTGCTGTGATCTGGTTAATATAGAAATTTACAGAACAAACCTGGACAGTATCATTAATAATGGAAAGAAGGAAAGAAAACAGCAGAATAAGGAGGAGGATTGGTGCAAAAGCTTTTCCATGCCTTATATTCCTTCAATTTGATTTCTAGAATAGTATTAAGAAGACATATATCATGATTGAAATGAGACATAGAAATACAGATAACTGGTGATGCTCATTGTGCACTACAAGACCTAAGGCAAGTGTTTCCATTCTTCATGCCATATGAGAGAAAACGATAAGAAAATGAAGGGGCTGACTACACTCTTAAGAACTCGATCCAAACTTGAAATGGTCATTTCTAAGAATATTCTATAGTGAAACATAAAAGCGCAAACATAATAGTTAGTATTTCTTGTAATCGGGTTGATAAAACTCTAGCAACGAAACCTAGTTAAGTAAATAAATTCAGTACCGGGTCGATGAATATAAAATTCTAGGTATAGCATATGCCAATGTTTTCCAAGCAAACAGACGACGACAATATCATAAGCTAATACATGCCTGGGCCTTGGGGCTGAGACGAGCGCTTGTGGTGTTGTCTCGGGGTTGAAACAGAAATAAGAGGGTAGCTACACTGGCCTTCCAAAGTGACGTCACGAGTGGGCGGAGTCTGCATCGCCGTGTCATTGGACCAACGAACGAACGCACGCACGCACGAACGAACGAAAGCACACGTGTGTTTTTGGAACGGCCAAGATGGATGTCAAGGTTTGTCTGACTCAAGAGGGATGTCAAGGTTTGTCTGACTCAAGAGGGATGTCAAGGTTTGTCTGACTCAAGATGGATGTCAAGGTTTGTCTGACTCAAGATGGATGTCAAGGTTTGTCTGAGCCAAGATGGATGTCAAGGTTTGTCTGACTCAAGATGAATGTCAAGGTTTGTCTGACTCAAGATGGATGTCAAGGTTTGTCTGACTCACGAGGGATGTCAAGGTTTGTCTGACTCACGAGGGATGTCAAGGTTTGTCTGACTCAAGATGGATGACAAGGTTTGTCTGACTCAAGATAAATGTCAAGGTTTGTCTGACTCAAGATGGATGTCAAGGTTTGTCTGACTCAAGATCGATGTCAAGGTTTGTCTGACTCAAGATGGATGTCAAGGTTTGTCTGACTCAAGATGGATGTCAAGGTTTGTCTGACTCACGAGGGATGTCAAGGTTTGTCTGACTCACGAGGGATGTCAAGGTTTGTCTGACTCAAGATGGATGTCAACGTTTGTCTGACTCAAGATGGATGTCAAGGTTTGTCTGACTCAAGATGGATGTCAAGGTTTGTCTGACTCAAGAGGGATGTCAAGGTTTGTCTGACTCAAGATGGATGTCAAGGTTTGTCTGACTCAAGAGGGATGTCAAGGTTTGTCTGACTCAAGAGGGATGTCAAGGTTTGTCTGACTCAAGAGGGATGTCAAGGTTTGTCTGACTCAAGATGGATGTCAAGGTTTGTCTGACTCAAGATGGATGTCAAGGTTTGTCTGAGCCAAGATGGATGTCAAGGTTTGTCTGACTCAAGAGGGATGTCAAGGTTTGTCTGACTCAAGATGGATGTCAAGGTTTGTCTGACTCAAGAGGGATGTCAAGGTTTGTCTGACTCAAGATGGATGTCAACGTTTGTCTGACTCAAGAGGGATGTCAAGGTTTGTCTGACTCAAGATGGATGTCAAGGTTTGTCTGACTCAAGATAAATGTCAAGGTTTGTCTGACTCAAGATGGATGTCAAGGTTTGTCTGACTCAAGATGGATGTCAAGGTTTGTCTGACTCAAGATGGATGTCAAGGTTTGTCTGACTCATGATGGATGTCAAGGTTTGTCTGACTCCAGATAAATGTCAAGGTTTGTCTGATTCAAGAGGGATGTCAAGGTTTCTCTGACTCAGGATGGATGTCAAGGTTTGTCTGACTCAAGATGGATGTCAAGGTTTGTCTGACTCAAGATGGATGTCAAGGTTTGTCTGAGCCAAGGTGGATGTCAAGGTTTGTCTGACTCAAGATGGATGTCAAGGTTTGTCTGACTAAAGATGGATGTCAAGGTTTGTCTGACTCAAGATGGATGTCAAGGTTTGTCTGACTCATGATGGATGTCAAGGTTTGTCTGACCCAAGATGGATGTCAAGGTTTGTCTGACTCTAGATGGATGTCACAGTTTGTGTGACTCACGAGGGCTTCAAGGTTTGTCTGACTCAAGATAGATGTCAAGGTTTGTCTGACTCAAGATGGATGTCAAGGTTTGTCTGACTCAAGATGGATGTCAAGGTTTGTCTGACTCAAGATGGATGTCAAGGTTTGTCTTACTCAAGATGGATGTCAAGGTTTGTCTGACTCAAGATGGATGTCAAGGTTTGTCTGACTCAAGATGGATGTCAAGGTTTGTCTGACTCACGAGGGATGTCAAGGTTTGTCTGACTCACGAGGGATGTCAAGGTTTGTCTGACTCAAGATGGATGTCAACGTTTGTCTGACTCAAGATGGATGTCAAGGTTTGTCTGACTCAAGAGGGATGTCAAGGTTTGTCTGACTCAAGAGGGATGTCAAGGTTTGTCTGACTCAAGAGGGATGTCAAGGTTTGTCTGACTCAAGATGGATGTCAAGGTTTGTCTGACTCAAGAGGATGTCAAGGTTTGTCTGACTCAAGAGGGATGTCAAGGTTTGTCTGACTCAAGAGGGATGTCAAGGTTTGTCTGACTCAAGATGGATGTCAAGGTTTGTCTGAGCCAAGATGGATGTCAAGGTTTGTCTGACTCAAGAGGGATGTCAAGGTTTGTCTGACTCAAGATGGATGTCAAGGTTTGTCTGACTCAAGAGGGATGTCAAGGTTTGTCTGACTCAAGATGGATGTCAACGTTTGTCTGACTCAAGAGGGATGTCAAGGTTTGTCTGACTCAAGATGGATGTCAAGGTTTGTCTGACTCAAGATAAATGTCAAGGTTTGTCTGACTCAAGATGGATGTCAAGGTTTGTCTGACTCAAGATGGATGTCAAGGTTTGTCTAACTCAAGATGGATGTCAAGGTTTGTCTGACTCATGATGGATGTCAAGGTTTGTCTGACTCAAGATAAATGTCAAGGTTTGTCTGATTCAAGAGGGATGTCAAGGTTTGTCTGACTCAGGATGGATGTCAAGGTTTGTCTGACTCAAGATGGATGTCAAGGTTTGTCTGACTCAAGATGGATGTCAAGGTTTGTCTGAGCCAAGGTGGATGTCAAGGTTTGTCTGACTCAAGATGGATGTCAAGGTTTGTCTGACTAAAAATGGATGTCAAGGTTTGTCTGACTCAAGATGGATGTCAAGGTTTGTCTGACTCATGATGGATGTCAAGGTTTGTCTGACCCAAGATGGATGTCAAGGTTTGTCTGACTCAAGATGGATGTCACAGTTTGTGTGACTCACGAGGGCTTCAAGGTTTGTCTGACTCAAGATAGATGTCAAGGTTTGTCTGACTCAAGATGGATGTCAACGTTTGTCTGACTCACGAGGGATGTCAAGGTTTGTCTGACTCAAGATGGATGTCAAGGTATGTCTGAGCCCAGATGGATGTCAAGGTTTGTCTGACTCAAGATGGATGTCAAGGTTTGTCTGACTCAAGATGGATGTCAAGGTTTGTCTTACTCAAGATGGATGTCAAGGTTTGTCTGACTCAAGATGGATGTCAAGGTTTGTCTGACTCAAGATGGATGTCAAGGTTTGTCTGACTCAAGATGGATGTCAAGGTTTGTCTGACTCAAGATAGATGTCAGGGTTTGTCTGACTCAAGATGGATGTCAAGGTTTGTCTGACTCAAGATGGATGTCAAGGTTTGTCTGACTCAAGATGGATGTCAAGGTTTGTCTGACTCAAGATGGATGTCAAGGTTTGTCTGACTCAAGATGGATGTCAAGGTTTGTCTGAGCCAAGATGGATGTCAAGGTTTGTCTGAGCCAAGGTGGATGTCAAGGTTTGTCTGACTCAAGATGGATGTCAAGGTTTGTCTGACTCAAGATGGATCAATGTTTGTCTTACTCAAGGTGGATGTCAAGGTTTGTTTGACTCAAGATGGATGTCAAGGTTTGTCTGAGCCAAGATGGATGTCAAGGTTTGTCTGACTCAAGATGGATGTCAGGGTTTGTCTGGCTCAAGATAGATGTCAAGGTTTGTCTGACTCAAGAGGGATGTCAACGTTTGTCTGACTCAAGAGTGATGTCAAGGTTTGTCTGACTCAAGATGGATGTCAAGGTTTGTCTGAGCCGAGATGGACGTCAAGGTTTGTCTGACTCAAGATGGATGTCAAGGTTTGTCTGACTCAAGATGGATGTCAAGGTTTGTCTGACTCAAGATGGATGTCAAGGTTTGTCTGACTCAAGATGGATGTCAAGGTTTGTCTGACTCAAGATGGATGTCAAGGTTTGTCTGAGCCAAGTTGGATGTCAAGGTTTGTCTGACTCAAGATGGATGTCAAGGCTTGTCTGAGCCAAGATAGATGTCAAGGTTTGTCTGACTCAAGATGGATGTCAAGATTTGTCTGACTCAAGATGGATTTCAAGGTTTGTCTGACTCAAGATGGATGTCAAGGTTTGTCTGAGCCAAGATAGATGTCAAGGTTTGTCTGACTCAAGATGGATGTCAAGATTTGTCTGACTCAAGATGGATTTCAAGGTTTGTCTGACTCAAAATGGATGTCAAGGTTTGTCTGACTCAAGATGGATGTCAAGGTTTGTCTGAGCCAAGATGGATGTCAAGGTTTGTCTGAGCCAAGATGGATGTCAAGGTTTGTCTGAGCCAAGGTGGATGTCAAGGTTTGTCTGACTCAAGATGGATGTCAAGGTTTGTCTGAGCCAAGATGGATGTCAAGGTTTGTCTGAGCCAAGGTGGATGTCAAGGTTTGTCTGACTCAAGATGGATGTCAAGGTTTGTTTGAGCCAAGATGGATGTCAAGGTTTGTCTGACTCAAGATGGATGTCAAGGTTTGTCTGACTCAAGATGGATGTCAAGGTTTGTCTGAGCCAAGGTGGATGTCAAGATTTGTCTGACTCAAGATTGATGTTAAGGTTTGTCTGAGCCAAGATGGATGTCAAGGTTTGTCTGACTCAAGATGGATGTCAAGGTTTGTCTGACTCATGATGGATGTCAAGGTTTGTCTGACTCAAGATGGATGTCAAGGTTTGTCTGACTCAAGATGGATGTCAAGGTTTGTATGAGCCAAGATGGATGTCAAGGTTTATCTGAGCCAAGATGGATGTCAAGGTTTGTCTGACTCAAGATGGATGTCAAGGTTTGTCTGACTCAAGATGGGTGTCAAGGTGTGTCTGACTCAAGATGGATGTCAAGGTTTGTCTGAGCCAAGATGGATGTCAAGGTTTGTCTGACTCAAGATGGATGTCAAGGTTTGTCTGAGCCAAGATGGATGTCAAGGTTTGTCTGACTCATGATGGATGTCAAGGTTTGTCTGAATCAAGATGGATGTCAAGGTTTGTATGAGCCAAGATGGATGTCAAGGTTTGTCTGAGCCAAGATGGATGTCAAGGTTTGTGTGACTCAAGATGGATGTCAAGGTTTGTCTGACTCAAGATGGATGTCAAGGTTTGTCTGACTCAAGATGGATGTCAAGGTTTGTCTGAGCCAAGATGGATGTCAAGGTTTGTCTGACTCAAGATGGATGTCAAGGTTTGTATGAGCCAAGATGGATGTCAAGGTTTGTCTGACTCAAGATGGATGTCAAGGTTTGTCTGACTCAAGATGGATGTCAAGGTTTGTCTGAGCCAAGATGGATGTCAAGGTTTGTCTGAGCCAAGATGGATGTCAAGGTTTGTCTGAGCCAAGATGGATGTCAAGGTTTGTCTGAGCCAAGATGGATGTCAAGGTTTGTCTGACTCAAGATGGATGTCAAGGTTTGTCTGACTCAAGATGGATGTCAAGGTTTGTCTGAGCCAAGATGGATGTCAAGGTTTGTCTGACTCAAGATGGATGTCAAGGTTTGTCTGACTCAAGATGGATGTCAAGGTTTGTCTGAGCCAAGATGGATGTCAAGGTTTGTCTGAGCCAAGATGGATGTCAAGGTTTGTCTGAGCCAAGATGGATGTCAAGGTTTGTCTGACTCAAGATGGATGTCAAGGTTTGTCTGACTCAAGATGGATGTCAAGGTTTGTCTGAGCCAAGATGGATGTCAAGGTTTGTCTGACTCAAGATGGATGTCAAGGTTTGTCTGAGCCAAGATGGATGTCAAGGTTTGTCTGAGCCAAGATGGATGTCAAGATTTGTCTGAGCCAAGATGGATGTCAAGGTTTGTCTGACTCAAGATGGATGTCAAGGTTTGTCTGAGCCAAGATGGATGTCAAGGTTTGTCTGACAAGATCTTCCTGCAGCAGATACGTGCCACATTGAAGTTAATGTTTACAAGACCATAGCAGGAAGATGTTAAGCATACACATATAGATCACATTTATCATTAATAAAGGTGTATTATGAAGTTGGTGAGATCTTCATAAATATAAGGCTACTGTACTAGTCATCGGACCATGTCACTGCAATGCTGGCTGGTAATTTATTATTATTTTTTTGTGCTTGAGTAAATTGTGATTCAGTCTGCATTTTATGATCTTAATGCACTGCAACATACAATTGCATTGGTGTATTTTAAGCTTTGCTATTTCTTTAATGTTGCTGTTTTCTAGGATTTTTGTAAATATATGATTTTTACCGTTTGGCTTCTATGATATTATATCAATTTTCTTTTGCTTTGTTTTCATGTCTGGTTATTCTGTAATTAATTTGTTATATAATATTATTATGTATACTGTGTTTGTTTTGCAATCTGAGTAAAGGTTTTCTTATATTTTTTCCTTTTTATGCGTTATAAGCGAGAGGTAATAATGCTCTCTGGCCATCTCTCCTACTCACATAGGTATACTTACTTATGTATATCTCTTTTTAAACCAGGTATTCCCACTCACCAATCCTTTGTCAGCACATAAATCTACAAGCTTTTCACCATTACCATTTACAACACTGAACACCCCATGTACACCAATTATTCCCTCAACTGCCACATTACTCACCTTTGCATTCAAATCACCCATCACTATAACCTGGTCTTGTGCATCTAAGCTGCTAACACACTCAACTGCTCCCAAAACACTTGCCTCTCATGATCTTTCTTTTCATGCCCAGGTGCATATGTACCAATAATCACCCATCACTATAACCTGGTCTTGTGCATCAAAACTAATAACACACTCATTCAACTGCTCCCAAAACACTTGCCTCTCATGATCTTTCTTTTCATGCCCAGGTGCATATGTACCAATAATCACCCATCACTATAACCTGGTCTTGTGCATCTAAGCTGCTAACACACTCATTCAACTGTTCCCAAAACACTTGCCTCTCATGATCTTTCTTTTCATGCCCAGGTGCATATGCACCAATAATCACCCATCACTATAACCTGGTCTTGTGCATCTAAGCTGCTAACACACTCAACTGCTCCCAAAACACTTGCCTCTCATGATCTTTCTTTTCATGCCTAGGTGCATATGTACCAATAATCACCCATCACTATAACCTGGTCTTGTGCATCAAAACTAATAACACACTCATTCAACTGCTCCCAAAACACTTGCCTCTCATGATCTTTCTTTTCATGACCAAGTGCATATGTACCAATAATCACCCATCACTATAACCTGGTCTTGTGCATCAAAACTAATAACACACTCATTCAACTGCTCCCAAAACACTTGCCTCTCATGATCTTTCTTTTCATGCCTAGGTGCATATGTACCAATAATCACCCATCACTATAACCTGGTCTTGTGCATCTAAGCTGCTAACACACTCAACTGCTCCCAAAACACTTGCCTCTCATGATCTTTCTTTTCATGCCCAGGTGCATATGCACCAATAATCACCCATCACTATAACCTGGTCTTGTGCATCTAAGCTGCTAACACACTCAACTGCTCCCAAAACACTTGCCTCTCATGATCTTTCTTTTCATGCCTAGGTGCATATGTACCAATAATCACCCATCACTATAACCTGGTCTTGTGCATCAAAACTAATAACACACTCATTCAACTGCTCCCAAAACACTTGCCTCTCATGATCTTTCTTTTCATGCCTAGGTGCATATGCACCAATAATCACCCATCACTATAACCTGGTCTTGTGCATCAAAACTAATAACACACTCATTCAACTGTTCCCAAAACACTTGCCTCTCATGATCTTTCTTTTCATGCCTAGGTGCATATGTACCAATAATCACCCATCACTATAACCTGGTCTTGTGCATCTAAGCTGCTAACACACTCAACTGCTCCCAAAACACTTGCCTCTCATGATCTTTCTTTTCATGCCTAGGTGCATATGCACCAATAATCACCCATCTCTCTCCATCAACTTTCAGTTTTACCCATATCAATCTAGAGTTTACTTTCTTACACTCTATCACATACTCCCACCACTCCTGTTTCAGGAGTAGTGTTATATATATATATATATATATATATATATATATATATATATATATATATATATATATATATATATATATATATATCCCTGGGGATAGGGGACAAAGAATACTTCCCACGTATTCCCTGCGTGTCGTAAAAGGCGACTAAAAGGGGAGGGAGCGGGGGGCTGGAAATCCTCCCCTCTCGTTTTTTTTTTTTTTTTTTTTTTTTTTTTTTTTTTTTTCTCCAAAAGAAGGAACAGAGAATTGGGCCAGGTGAGGGTATTCCCTCAAAGGCCCAGTCCTCTGTTCTTAACGCTACCTCGCTAATGCGGGAAATGGCGAACAGTTTGAAAGAAAAGAAAAAAAGAAAAAAAAAAAAAAATATATATATATATATATATATATATATATATATATATATATATATATATATATATATATATATATATATATATATTTATTTATATATATATATATATATATATATATATATATATATATATATATATATATATATATATATATATATATATTTCTTTTAAACTATTCGCCATTTCCCGCGTTAGCGAGGTGGCGTTAAGAACAGAGGACTGGGCCTCTTTTGGAATATCCTCACCTGGCCCCACTCTGTTCCTTCTTTTGGAAAATTAAAATATATATATATATATATATATATATATATATATATATATATATATATATATATATATATATATATATATATATATATATTTCAGTTATCTACGTTGGTGACGCCGTATTCGAACATGACAACTTGGCTTCGACTAGACTTCGTACACATCTCATTTTCTTTTATTCTATTCTTTTATATATATATATATATATATATATATATATATATATATATATATATATATATATATATATATATATATTCTAGATATGTACTTTTTTGCCAATAAGTTAGTGAGTAGGTGAGAGAGCATCAGGTGGTGCAGGTGAGTGAACTAAAGGTAACTCATTACATGGAAGTTGTAGGTGGTGAACTGTAGCTCCATCATTACATGGGAGGTGCAGGTGGGTGAAGGAAAGATCCATCATTACATGGGTGATGTACGGGGGTGAAGTAAAGATCCATCATATATGGAAGGTACAGGTGGGTGAAGTAAAGATCCATCATTACTTGGGAGGTGCAGGTGGGAGAAGGAAAGATCTGTTATTACATGGGAGGTGCAGGTGGGTGAAGGAAAGATCTGTTATTACATGGGAGGTGCAGGTGGGTGAAGGAAAGATCTAACAACGTATGAAGTACAGGTGGGTGAAGTAATGATCCATCATTACATGTGGATGAAGAAAAGATCATCATTACATGGGAGGTGCAGGTGGGTGAAGTAAAGATCCATCATTACATAGGAGGTGCAGGTGGGTGAAGGAAAGATCTAACAACGTATGAAGTACAGGTGGGTGAAGTAATGATCCATCATTACATGTGGATGAAGAAAAGATCATCATTACATGGGAGGTGCAGGTGGGTGAAGTAAAGATCCATCATTACATAGGAGGTGCAGGTGGGTGAAGGGAAGATCCATCATTACATGGGAGGTGTAGGGGGGTGAAGGAAAGATCCATCATTACATGGGAGGTGTAGGTGGGTGAAGGAAAGATCCATCATTACATGGGAGGTGTATGGGGGTGAAGGAAAGATCCCATTACATGGGAGGTGTAGGTGGATGAAGGAAAAATCCATCATTACATGGGAGGTGCAGGTGGGTGAGGGAAAGATCCATCATTACATGGGAGGTGTAGGTGGATGAGGGAAAGATTCATCATTACATGGGAGGTGTAGGTGGATGAAGGAAAGATCCATCATTACATGGGAGGTGTAGGTGGATGAGGGATAGATCCATCATTACATGGGAGGTGTAGGTGGATGAAGGAAAGATCCCATTACATGGGAGGTGCAGGTGGGTGAGGGAAAAATCCATCATTACATGGGAGGTGTAGGTGGATGAGGGAAAGATTCATCCTTACATGGGAGGTGTAGGTGGATGAAGGAAAGATCCATCATTACATGGGAGGTGTAGGTGGATGAAGGAAAGATCCATCATTACATGGGAGGTGTAGGTGGATGAGGGAAAGATCCATCATTACATTGGAGGTGTAGGTGGATGAGGGAAAGATCCATCATTACATGGGAGGTGTAGGTGGATGAAGGAAAGATCCATCATTACATGGGAGGTGTAGGTGGATGAGGGAAAGATCCATCATTACATTGGAGGTGTAGGTGGATGAGGGAAAGATCCATCATTACATGGGAGGTGTAGGTGGATGAAGGAAAGATCCATCATTACATGGGAGGTGCAGGTGGATGAAGGAAAGATTCATCATTACATGGGAGGTGTAGGTGGATGAGGGAAAGATCCATCATTACATGGGAGGTGTAGGTGGACGAAGGAAAGATCCATCATTACATGGGAGGTGCAGGTGGATGAAGGAAAGATCCATCATTACATGGGAGGTGTAGGTGGATGAAGGAAAGATCCATCATTACATGGGAGGTGTAGGTGGATGAAGGAAAGATCCATCATTAAGGGCAGTACATACCAGGGAAAGTATGATGTCAACATGAAAGTAGGTAGTGTACTGGCAATATATCAAGTTAACCCCACTGATGATATTACTTATATCAACATAACAATTGTCTCCTGCTGCCAATTATGTTGTGTTTATGCCATGTTTATGACCCTCTCTTGTAGAAACTATTAGAATACTAAAGATTAAGATACCTCTACTGGGTTGTTAGATTTGGTTCTGTTGGTTCATTGCAAATGTATTAATTACTTTTCCATTAATTGACCTCATTTTTCCTAGATATTCTAGTTTGGCCACATCTGATATTGTTCACTGAAATATAATGCACCAGTCTTACTCCACTGGTATTCTTATAATGACAACAAACTATATAAAGAGCCAAAAATAATGAACATATCCTAAAGCCATATCTAAAGTACACTTTTGCCCCCATATTGTACATATCATATATTCACAAGAACGTGATGCACCACCTTTTGCTTCACAGTAACTTTTGAAATCACAGCAAACTGTATAAAGCACTTTAAACAAGGGTATTTTCCAAAGCAAGTTTCAATGCATATTTGATATAGACATTCTGTTTGTGTTTTTATCTATCTATCTGTATATCTCTCTGATGCCCATTCCCTCCTGGAATGCTCAAGAAGGGGATGGCCACAGCAAAAGTCTCCTCTTATCCCTGCCCTTACACGCCTCCCTCACATACATTATTCCACACATTTTTCTACCATTTCTCTTTCAGAAGCCACATACAAATGTTACTTGCAGCTCTAGGACTATATAAAGCCAGTTACACGTGTAGTACTTGTTGCTCTAGGACTACATTTCAGAAAACACATACATGTATAGTATCTGTGGCTTTAAGACTACATTTCAGAAAACACATACATGTATAATATCTGTGGCTTTAAGACTACATTTCAGAAAACACATACATGTATAGTATCTGTGGCTTTAAGACTACATTTCAGAAAACACATACATGTATAGTATCTGTGGCTTTAAGACTACATTTCAGAAAACACATACATTTATGGTATCTGTGGCTTTAAGACTACATTTCAGAAAACACGTACATGTATAGTATCTGTGGCTTTAAGACTACATTTCAGAAAACACATACATGTATAGTGTCTTTGGCTTTAAGACTACATTTCAGAAAACACATACATGTATAGTGTCTGTGTCTTTAAGACTACATTTCAGAAAACACATACATGTATAGTATCTGTGGCTTTAAGACTACATTTCAGAAAACACATACATTTATGGTATCTGTGGCTTTAAGACTACATTTCAGAAAACACATACATGTATAGTATCTGTGGCTTTAAGACTACATTTCAGAAAACACATACATGTATAGTATCTGTGGCTTTAAGACTACATTTCAGAAAACACATACATGTATAGTATCTGTGTCTTTAAGACTACATTTCAGAAAACACATACATGTATAGTATCTGTGGCTTTAAGACTACATTTCAGAAAACACATACATTTATGGTATCTTTGGCTTTAAGACTGCATTTCAGAAAACAAACAAGTATAGTATCTGTGGCTTTAAGACTACATTTCAGAAAACACATACATGTATAGTATCTGTGGCTTTAAGACTACATTTCAGAAAACACATACATTTATGGTATCTGTGGCTTTAAGACTATGTTTCAGAAAACACATACATGTATAGTATCTGTGGCTTTAAGACTACATTTCAGAAAACACATACATGTATAGTATATAAAGCCACTATATAAAGCCAGTTACATGTGTAGTACTTGTTGCTCTAGGACTACATTTCAGAAAACACATACATGTATAGTATCTGTGGCTTTAACACTACATTTCAGAAAACACATACATGTATAGTATCTGTGGCTTTAAGACTACATTTCAGAAAACACATACATGTATAGTATCTGTGGCTTTATGACTACATTTCAGAAAACACATACATGTATAGTATCTGTGGCTTTAAGACTACATTTCAGAAAACACATACATTTATGGTATCTGTGGCTTTAAGACTATGTTTCAGAAAACACATACATGTATAGTATCTGTGGCTTTAAGACTACATTTCAGAAAACACATACATGTATAATATCTGTGGCTTTAAAACTACATTTCAGAAAACACATACATACATATATAGTATCTGTGGCTTTAAGACTGCATTACAGAAAACAAACAAGTATAGTATCTGTGGCTTTAAGACTACATTTCAGAAAACACATACATGTATAGTATCTGTGGCTTTAAGACTACATTTCAGAAAACACATACATTTATGGTATCTGTGGCTTTAAGACTACATTTCAGAAAACACATAAATACATATATAGTATCTGTGGCTTTAAGACTACATTTCAGAAAACACATACATGTATAGTATCTGTGGCTTTTGGACTACATTTCACTATGCTACCAATATAGGGTAAGATCAACATTTTTTCTGGGTTGGAGCAGGTTTTTCTCATCATTGAGAGACTTTTATTCATTAGCAGGTAATGCTACAGCTCAAGGCAACATCACACTGAAGTTGTTGGCCTAGAGCCTTTTCTTCTTTTTTTTCCTTATTTGCTTGATGCTATTAGTGCCATGCCTTCAGTATGAAATTCACTCATGGGATTGGCTCCCATTATCCTTAACATAAATCTAAAGTATTCTATATTGGAATTCTCAGAATTTTTGGGGGTTATCTTTTCAGGCATCAGGATGGGTATCCATTCTGTGGGATTATGTTAGAATAGGAAGTTTGCTAAGCACATAATTCCCTACACTCTAACTTGCATTATGTAAGAGAAGCAAAATGCGCTTGTCAAGACTTTTCCTTTCTAAAATTTTAAGGAGTATGCAGTGTTTTAACTAATTATCTCTTACCCATGACAACCTGCACCTGGTTCTTCTCTTATGGGTTTAACCCTTAAGAGATCCTATCATGGTATATATCTTTTTGTCAGCTATAGTTTTTCTTACATTTGATGAGGACATGGGTCATACTTGATTCGTTCAATTCAAGAACTATGAAAAAAGAACTATCAAATCCTCCCAAACTCTGTAGTAGATTCTCATCAATTTTTTTCCCTAGACTTAACTACCTTGTTAGTTCCAAGTAAGACATTTTTGGTACCAGGCTAATTTAGATTTACATTTCCTCTTAGCCAATTCCACGGTATTACTAGACTTCTTTGTTTTATTGAGAGCTTTGTATCAAAGCATTGCATTTTTTAGATATTGCACATTTATGCCTGTTAACCCTTTATTGCTTGTAACATAGAAAACATGTGACAGTCACTAACTTAAAATGTTCATATGTCTTCACAGACAGTTTCTAACAGGCTCTGGAACCTTTTCATGTTCCTTAATATTTGTTTACTTGGGGCTTGTCTGAAATTCCCCTTATGTAACCTAGAAGACCTTTGAATTTCACTGGCAAAGTCTCTGGCTTTTAATTTGCTCAGCCAGTCAGCTTGGTTAATTATTCAGGTGTGATTTCTGAAGGCCATTATTTCCATCAAGCTGATCACCTGCTTGGGGGTTGTCAGAGGTCATCTTGACGTTGTTTGGTCATGACACAGGTCCCCTGTTCCATTGTGGGAATCCCCTCATTTATCATGGCATATCTGAGATTGTCTCTTCCATTAGAGGGTTTCAAAACATGAGCATATTTAATATGAATGCACTTATGTGGCCCTTTTCAAGGAATCCATTTATGGAAACTATCTTCTGTTCAGTTACATCTAGGTGAATACCTTGAATACTTCCCATACTGTTTAAACCCTTTTGCTAAAGAAAAATTTGAATTTTTTTATTTTTAACTGTTTTTGTTGGCTCAGTCAAGCCTCTTTGGTAGAGCAGTGTCATCCAGTTCGTGATTAGCTAACTTTTGAAGATGAAGCCTTTATTAGAGTATCATACTTCGTATGAGAGGGAAGATCATTTGATTACTATAAGGTAAGCTTTGGATATGTATGTGGTCATCTTTTTCTTTTTAAGAAGTTTTTCTCCTTCCCTCCACCTCCAGGTGGTTTATGCTTTCATTAGTTATTGGGACTGTAAATAAGGAGAGAAAAGGGAGTTTTGATGAATAAGAGTGATTCTTTACGGGCAGTGTCCCATGAGCTTTATTTTTCCAGTCTACTATCTTATCTTGGAAAACTTGTCTGTGATGGTGGCTTACTTCCTTGTCCTGAGAATTATGAGGTGATCAACTTACATGGCTAGGCAGCTGGTGGAAGGATGATGTCATCACCTGGAGGTGGCAGCTGACTGTAGCAAATGTTTTGAGTTAAGCATTTGCCATCAGGACTGTTTAGGTGGTCCGTGAAGGATGGGGTAGCAACAGGAATGGATGAAGGCAAGCAAGTATGAATATGTACATGTGTATATATGTATATGTATGTGCATGTATATATATATGTATATGTATGTATATGTGCATGTAAGGGAGACTTGTGTGAGGAAGTACGAGGAGAGACTGAGTTCAGAATGGAAAAAGGTGAGAACAAAGGAGGTAAGGGGAGTGCGGGAGGAACGGGATGTATTTACGGAAGCAGTGATGGCTTTCGCAAAAGATGCTTGTGGCATGAGAAGCGTGGGAGGTGGGCAGATTCGAAAGGGTAGTGAGTGGTGGGATGAAGAAGTAAGATTATTAGTGAAACAGAAGAGAGAGGCATTTTGCCAATTTTTGCAGGGAAATAATGCAAATGACTGGGAGATGTATGGAAGAAAGAGGCAGGAGGTCAAGGGAAAGGTGCAAAGAGGTGAAAAAGAGGGCAAATGAGAGTTGGAGTGAGAGAGTATCATTAAATTTTAGGGAGAATAAAAAGATGTTTTGGAAAGAGGTAAATAAAGTGCGTAAGACATGGGAACAAATGGGAACATCAGTGAAGGGGGCTAATGAGGAGGTGATAACAAGTAGTGGTGATGTGAGAAGGAGTTGGAGTGAGTATTTTGAAGGTTTGTTGAATGTGTTTGATGATAGAGTGGCAGATATAGGGTGTTTTGGTCAAGGTGGTGTGCAAAGTGAGAGGGTTAGGGAGAATGATTTGGTAAACAGAGAAGAGGTAGTAAAAGCTTTGCGGAAGATGAAAGGCAGCAGGTTTGGATGGTATTGCAGTGGAATTTATTAAAAAAGGGGGTGACTATTGTTGACTGGTTGGTGAGGTTATTTAATGTATGTATGACTCATGGTGAGGTGCCTGAGGACTGGCTGAATGCTTGCATAGTGCCTTTGTACAAAGGCAAAGGGGATAAGAGTGAGTGCTCAAATTACAGAGGTATAAGTTTGTTGAGTACTCCTGGGAAATTATATAGGAGGGTATTGATTGAGAGGGTGAAGGCATGTATAGAGCATGAGACTGGGGAAGAGCAGTGTCATTTCAGAAGTGGTAGAGGATGTGTGGATCAGGTGTTTGCTTGGAAATTTTTTTTTTTTCTTTTTTTTCCGCTGTCTCCCGCGTTTGCGAGGTAGCGCAAGGAAACAGACAAATGAAATGACCCAACCCACCCCCATACACATGTATATACATACGTCCACACACGCAAATATACATACCTACACAGCTTTCCATGGTTTACCCCAGATGCTTCACATGCCTTGATTCAATCCACTGACAGCACGTCAACCCTGGTATACCACATCGATCCAATTCACTCTATTCCTTGCCCTCCTTTCACCCTCCTGCATGTTCAGACCCTGATCACACAAAATCTTTTTCACTCCATCTTTCCACCTCCAATTTGGTCTCCCACTTCTCGTTCCCTCCACCTCCGACACATATATCCTCTTGGTCAATCTTTCCTCACTCATTCTCTCCATGTGCCCAAACCATTTCAAAACACCTTCTTCTGCTCTCTCAACCATGCTCTTTTTATTTCCACACATCTCTCTTACCCTTACGTTACTTACTCGATCAAACCACCTCACACCACACATTGTCCTCAAACATCTCATTTCCAGCACCTCCATCCTCCTGCGCACAACTCTATCCATAGCCCACGCCTCGCAACCATACAACATTGTTGGAACCACTATTCCTTCAAACATACCCATTTTTGCTTTCGGAGATAATGTTCTCGACTTCCACACATTCTTCAAGGCTCCCAGGATTTTCGCCCCCTCCCCCACCCTATGATCCACTTCCGCTTCCATGGTTCCATCTGCTGCCAGATCCACTCCCAGATATCTAAAACACTTTACTTCCTCCAGTTTTTCTCCATTCAAACTTATCTCCCAATTGACTTGACCCTCAACCCTACTGTACCTAATTACCTTGCTCTTATTCACATTTACTCTTAAGTTTCTTCTTTCACACACTACCAAACTCAGTCACCAGCTTCTGCAGTTTCTCACATGAATCAGCCACGAGCGCTGTATCATCAGCGAACAACAACTGACACACTTCCCAAGCTCTCTGATCCCCAACAGACTTCATACTTGCCCCTCTTTCCAAAACTCTTGCATTCACCTCCCTAACAACCCCATCCATAAACAAATTAAACAACCATGGAGACATCACACACCCCTGCCGCAAACCTACATTCACTGAGAACCAATCACTTTCCTCTCTTCCTACACGTACACATGCCTTACATCCTCGATAAAAACTTTTCACTGCTTCTAACAATTTGCCTCCCACACCATATATTCTTAATACCTTCCACAGAGCATCTCTATCAACTCTATCATATGCCTTCTCCAGATCCATAAATGCTACATACAAATCCATTTGCTTTTCTAAGTATTTCTCACATACATTCTTCAAAGCAAACACCAAAACTCTTGCATTCACCTCCCTAACAACCCCATCCATAAACAAATTAAACAACCATGGAGACATCACACACCCCTGCCGCAAACCTACATTCACTGAGAACCAATCACTTTCCTCTCTTCCTACACGTACACATGCCTTACATCCTCGATAAAAACTTTTCACTGCTTCTAACAATTTGCCTCCCACACCATATATTCTTAATACCTTCCACAGAGCATCTCTATCAACTCTATCATATGCCTTCTCCAGATCCATAAATGCTACATACAAATCCATTTGCTTTTCTAAGTATTTCTCACATACATTCTTCAAAGCAAACACCAAAACTCTTGCATTCACCTCCCTAACAACCCCATCCATAAACAAATTAAACAACCATGGAGACATCACACACCCCTGCCGCAAACCTACATTCACTGAGAACCAATCACTTTCCTCTCTTCCTACACGTACACATGCCTTACATCCTCGATAAAAACTTTTCACTGCTTCTAACAACTTGCCTCCCACACCATATATTCTTAATACCTTCCACAGAGCATCTCTATCAACTCTATCATATGCCTTCTCCAGATCCATAAATGCTACATACAAATCCATTTGATTTTCTAAGTATTTCTCACATACATTCTTCAAAGCAAACACCTGATCCACACATCCTCTACCACTTCTGAAACCACACTGCTCTTCCCCAATCTGATGCTCTGTACATGCCTTCACCCTCTCAATCAATACCCTCCCATATAATTTACCAGGAATACTCAACAAACTTATACCTCTGTAATTTGAGCACTCACTCTTATCCCCTTTGCATTTGTACAATGGCACTATGCACGCATTCCGCCAATCCTCAGGCACCTCACCATGAGTCATACATACATTAAATAACCTTACCAACCAGTCAACAATACAGTCACCCCCTTTTTTAATAAATTCCACTGCAATACCATCCAAACCTGCTGCCTTGCCGGCTTTCATCTTCCGCAAAGCTTTTACTACCTCTTCTCTGTTTACCAAATCATTTTCCCTAACCCTCTCACTTTGCACACCACCTCGACCAAAACACCCTATATCTGCCACTCCATCATCAAACACATTCAACAAACCGTCAAAATACTCACTCCATCTCCTTCTCACATCACCACTACTTGTTATCACCTCCCCATTTGCGCCCTTCACGGAAGTTCCCATTTGCTCCCTTGTCTTACGCACTTTATGTACCTCCTTCCAGAACATCTTTTTATTCTCCCTAAAATTTAATGATACTCTCTCACCCCAACTCTCATTTGCCCTCTTTTTCACCTCTTGCACCTTTCTCTTGACCTCCTGTCTCTTTCTTTTATATATCTCCCACTCAATTGCATTTTTTCCCTGCAGAAATCGTCCAAATGCCTCTCTCGTCTCTTTCACTAATAATCTTACTTCTTCATCCCACCACTCACTACCCTTTCTAATCAACCCACCTCCCACTCTTCTCATGCCACAAGCTTTGAAAAATGTATGTGAGATATACTTAGAGAAGCAAATGGATTTGTATGTAGCATTTATGGATCTGAAGAAGGCACATGATAGAGTTGATAGAGATGCTCTGTGGAAGGTATTAAGAATATATGGTGTGGGAGGTAAGTTGTTAGAAGCAGTAAAAAGTTTTTATCGAGGATGTAAGGCATGTGTACGTGTAGGAAGAGAGGAAAGTGATTGGTTCTCAGTGAATGTTGGTTTGCGGCAGGGGTGCATGATGTCTCCATGGTTGTTTGATTTGTTTATGGATGGGGTGTTAGGGAGGTGGATGCAAGAGTTTTGGAAAGAGGGGCAAGTATTGAGTCTGTTGTGGATGAGAGAGCTTGGGAAGTGAATCAGTTGTTGTTCGCTGATGATACAGAGCTGGTGGCTGATTCATGTGAGAAACAGCAGAAGCTGGTGACTGAGTTTGGTAAAGTGTGTGAAAGAAGTAAGCTGAGAGTAAATGTGAATATGAGCAAGGTTATTAGGTACAGTAGGGTTGAGGGTCAAGTCAATTGGGAGGTAAGTTTGAATGGAGAAAAACTGGAGGAAGTGAAGTGTTTTAGATATCTGGGAGTGGATGTGGCAGCGGATGGAACCATGGAAGCGGAAGTGAATCATAGGGTGGGGAAGGGGGCGAAAGTTCTGGGAGCATTTATAATTGTGTGGAAGTCGAGAACGTTATCTTGGAAAGCAAAAATGGGTATGTTTGAAGGAATAGTGGTTCCAACAATGTTATATGGTCGTGAGGCATGGGCTATAGATAGAGTTGTGCAGAGGAGGGTGGATGGGCTGGAAATGAGATGTTTGAGGACAATATGTGGTGTGAGGTGGTTTGATCGAGTAAGTAATGAAAGGGTAAGAGAGATGTGTGGTAATGAAAAGAGTGTGGTTGAGAGAGCAGAAGAGGGTGTTTTGAAATCGTTTGGTCACATGGAGAGAATGAGTGAGGAAAGATTGACCAAGAGGATATATGTGTCAGAGGTGGAGGGAACGAGGAGAAGTGGGAGACCAAATTGGAGGTGGAAAGATAGAGTGAAAAAGATTTTAAGTGATCGGGGCCTGAACATGCAGGAGGGTGAAAGGTATGCAAGGAATAGATTGAATTGGAACGATGTGGTATACCGGGGTCGACATGCTGTCAGTGGATTGAACCAGGGCATCTGAAGCGTCTGGGGTAAACCATGGAATGTTTTGCGGGGCCTGGATGTGGAAAGGGAGCTGTGGTTTCGGTGCATTATACATGACAGCTAGAGACTGAATGTGAACGAATGTAGCCTTTGTTGTCTTTTCGTAGCGTTACCTCACGCACATGCGGGGGAAAGGGGTTTTCACTTCATGTGTGGCGGGGTGGCGACGGGAATGAATAAGGGCAGACAGTATGAATTATGTACATTTGTATATATGTATATGTCTGTGTATATATATATATATATATATATATATGTGGCAGACTCCGTCGGTTTTGGAGCTTAGGTGAATGGTGGAGTCGGTAAGCTGGATATGGTGAGCCGGGTGGATCAGATCTATCGTAGTATTCTCCTGACAAAGTTTTTTGTCCATGGATGGGGCAAGCCTGAAAATCTTGGTATGATTTTTGCTTTTCAGAAGATTCTTTCTAGCCGTGAGACTTGTCAGCAACTAGTGGACAAGAATCATCAAGTTACTATTAATAAGATTTCAGTCCTGGGAGTATCAAACTGTCCTCCATGGCATCACATAGCTCAGAAAGTCTAAGACGACTGTAAGAATCCACTCAAAGCATAAGTGTGTTGAATTCTGCTGGTGTCATTATGGACTTGATGGTGTCATCAGTAATGAAATAAGCAGATGCTTAGGCTTAAGCAGATGTAGTTAGCACTCTCTGTACAATTGTTATGCCTCAATGACTTTATGGTTAGAACGATAATTATACTAGATGTGAGTGGCAAGCTAGATGACAATTGGAAGCCCAAATGAATAAACAAACTGTGAAAGATAATGAAATTAGTTGAAGTATGGTGTTCCTCCTTCAATAGGTGTCGCCTTTTTGAAGTAGCTCTTTGTCAACTATGTAATTGTCATCCCATATTGTTCCATGATAACTTAATGGAGCGGAGGTTTGCCTTGGTTTGCAACCTCATGGAATACATACTGAGTGCCAAATATATAGGATTCTGATTCAATTATGAATTATATTGTAACAGCAGAAGACATACATTTTTGAAATTGTTTTTTGTTATTTTGGATAAATTTGTGAAGTTTTGCTGGAAGTCAAAATATGATTTTGTATGCTTATTTTTTGACAAGAAAATAGTGAAATTGGAAAATAAATGTAGCTTAGACATTGAAGCTTATTGATACAGTGGTTAAATTGATGAGAACTACTATTGACGTTTGTGTAAATAAATTATACATTTCCCTTTTCCATAGCCAGAGGTTGAACCATTATGTGACATTCATTTTCTCATTTCATTTCAAGCTAGAAGTTTCAGTTTTCTGAATTATTTCTTACTTTTTCATATGTATATATATGTATATGTGTGTGTGTGTGTATATGTGTGTGTGTATGTGTATGTATATATATATGTGTATATATATATATATATATATATATATATATATATATATATATATATATATATATATATATATATATATATATCGACACGCGAGGAATACGTGGGAAGTATTCTTTCACCCCTATCCCCAGGGATAATATACATATATATATACATATACACATACACACACATACACATACATACGCACATATACACACACACACACACACACACATACATATATATACATATGAAAAATGTAAGAAACAATTTAGAAAACTGAAACTTCTAGCTTGAAATGAATGGAAAAAAATGAATGTCACATAATGGTTCAACCTCTGGCTATGGAAAAAAGGAAATATATAATCTATTTACACAAACGTCAATAGCAGGGGACAGGAGCGGGGGGCCAGAAATCCTCCCCTCCTTGTATTAACTTTCTAAAATGGGAAACAGAAGAAGGCGTCACGCGGGGAGTGCTCATCCTCCTCGAAGGCTCAGAGTGGGGTGCCTAAATGTGTGTGGATGTAACCAAGATGTGAAAAAAGGAGAGATAGGTAGTATGTTTGAGGAAAGGAACCTGGATGTTTTGGCTCTGAGTGAAACGAAGCTCAAGGGTAAAGGGGAAGAGTGGTTTGGGAATGTCTGGGGAGTAAAGTCAGGGGTTAGTGAGAGGACAAGAGCAAGGGAAGGAGTAGCAATACTCCTGAAACAGGAGTTGTGGGAGTATGTGATAGAGTGTAAGAAAGTAAATTCTCGATTAATATGGGTAAAGCTGAAAGTTGATGGAGAGAGGTGGGTGATTATTGGTGCATATGCACCTGGGCATGAGAAGAAAGATCAAGAGAGGCAAGTGTTTTGGGAGCAGCTGGATGAGTGTGTTAGTGGTTTTGATGCACGAGACCGGGTTATAGTGATGGGTGATTTGAATGCAAAGGTGAGTAATGTGGCAGTTGAGGGAATAATTGGTATACATGGGGTGTTCAGTGTTGTAAATGGAAATGGTGAAGAGCTTGTAGATTTATGTGCTGAAAAAGGACTGATGATTGGGAATACCTGGTTTAAAAAGCGAGATATACATAAGTATACTTATGTAAGTAGGAGAGATGGCCAGAGAGCGTTATTGGATTACGTGTTAATTGACAGGCGTGCGAAAGAGAGACTTTTGGATGTTAATGTGCTGAGAGGTGCAACTGGAGGGATGTCTGATCATTATCTTGTGGAGGCTAGGGTGAAGATCTGTATGGGTTTTCAGAAAAGAAGAGTGAATGTTGGGGTGAAGAGGGTGGTGAGAGTAAGTGAGCTTGAGAAGGAGACCTGTGTGAGGAAGTACCAGGAGAGACTGAGTACAGAATGGAAAAAGGTGAGAACAATGGAAGCAAGGGGAGTGGGGGAGGAATGGGATGTATTTAGGGAATCAGTGATGGATTGCGCAAAAGATGCTTGTGGCATGAGAAGAGTGGGAGGTGGGTTGATTAGAAAGGGTAGTGAGTGGTGGGATGAAGAAGTAAGAGTATTAGTGAAAGAGAAGAGAGAGGCATTTGGACGATTTTTGCAGGGAAAAAATGCAATTGAGTGGGAGATGTATAAAAGAAAGAGACAGGAGGTCAAGAGAAAGGTGCAAGAGGTGAAAAAAAGGGCAAATGAGAGTTGGGGTGAGAGAGTATCATTAAATTTTAGGGAGAATAAAAAGATGTTCTGGAAGGAGGTAAATAAAGTGCGTAAGACAAGGGAGCAAATGGGAACTTCAGTGAAGGGCGCAAATGGGGAGGTGATAACAAGTAGTGGTGATGTGAGAAGGAGATGGAGTGAGTATTTTGAAGGTTTGTTGAATGTGTTTGATGATAGAGTGGCAGATATAGGGTGTTTTGGTCGAGGTGGTGTGCAAAGTGAGAGGGTTAGGGAAAATGATTTGGTAAACAGAGAAGAGGTAGTGAAAGCTTTGCGGAAGATGAAAGCCGGCAAGGCAGCAGGTTTGGATGGTATTGCAGTGGAATTTATTAAAAAAGGGGGTGACTGTATTGTTGACTGGTTGGTAAGGTTATTTAATGTATGTATGACTCATGGTGAAGTGCCTGAGGATTGGCGGAATGCGTGCATAGTGCCATTGTACAAAGGCAAAGGGGATAAGAGTGAGTGCTCAAATTACAGAGGTATAAGTTTGTTGAGTATTCCTGGTAAATTATATGGGAGGGTATTGATTGAGAGGGTGAAGGCATGTACAGAGCATCAGATTGGGGAAGAGCAGTGTGGTTTCAGAAGTGGTAGAGGATGTGTGGATCAGGTGTTTGCTTTGAAGAATGTATGTGAGAAATACTTAGAAAAGCAAATGGATTTGTATGTAGCATTTATGGATCTGGAGAAGGCATATGATAGAGTTGATAGAGATGCTCTTTGGAAGGTATTAAGAATATATGGTGTGGGAGGAAAGTTGTTAGAAGCAGTGAAAAGTTTTTATCGAGGATGTAAGGCATGTGTACGTGTAGGAAGAGAGGAAAGTGATTGGTTCTCAGTGAATGTAGGTTTGCGGCAGGGGTGTGTGATGTCTCCATGGTTGTTTAATTTGTTTATGGATGGGGTTGTTAGGGAGGTAAATGCAAGAGTCCTGGAAAGAGGGGCAAGTATGAAGTCTGTTGGGGATGAGAGAGCTTGGGAAGTGAGTCAGTTGTTGTTCGCTGATGATACAGCGCTGGTGGCTGATTCATGTGAGAAACTGCAGAAGCTGGTGACTGAGTTTGGTAAAGTGTGTGGAAGAAGAAAGGTAAGAGTAAATGTGAATAAGAGCAAGGTTATTAGGTACAGTAGGGTTGAGGGTCAAGTCAATTGGGAGGTGAGTTTGAATGGAGAAAAACTGGAGGAAGTGAAGTGTTTTAGATATCTGGGAGTGGATCTGTCAGCGGATGGAACCATGGAAGCGGAAGTGGATCATAGGGTGGGGGAGGGGGCGAAAATTTTGGGAGCCTTGAAAAATGTGTGGAAGTCGAGAACATTATCTCGGAAAGCAAAAATGGGTATGTTTGAAGGAATAGTGGTTCCAACAATGTTGTATGGTTGCGAGGCGTGGGCTATGGATAGAGTTGTGCGCAGGAGGATGGATGTGCTGGAAATGAGATGTTTGAGGACAATGTGTGGTGTGAGGTGGTTTGATCGAGTAAGTAACGTAAGGGTAAGAGAGATGTGTGGAAATAAAAAGAGCGTGGTTGAGAGAGCAGAAGAGGGTGTTTTGAAGTGGTTTGGGCACATGGAGAGAATGAGTGAGGAAAGATTGACCAAGAGGATATATGTGTCGGAGGTGGAGGGAACAAGGAGAAGAGGGAGACCAAATTGGAGGTGGAAAGATGGAGTGAAAAAGATTTTGTGTGATCGGGGCCTGAACATGCAGGAGGGTGAAAGGAGGGCAAGGAATAGAGTGAATTGGAGCGATGTGGTATACAGGGGTTGACGTGCTGTCAGTGGATTGAATCAAGGCATGTGAAGCGTCTGGGGTAAACCATGGAAAGCTGTGTAGGTATGTATATTTGCGTGTGTGGACGTGTGTATGTACATGTGTATGGGGGGGGGGGGGTTGGGCCATTTCTTTCGTCTGTTTCCTTGCGCTACCTCGCAAACGCGGGAGACAGCGACAAAGTTTAAAAAAAAAAAAAAAATATATATATATATATATATATATATATATATATATATATATATTTTTTTTTTTTTTTTTTTTTTTTTTGTCGCTGTCTCCCGCGTTTGCGAGGTAGCGCAAGGAAACAGATGAAAGAAATGGCCCAACCCACCCCCATACACATGTATATACATACACGTCGACACACACAAATATACATACCTACACAGCTTTCCATGGTTTACCCCAGACGCTTCACATGCCCTGATTCAATCCACTGACAGCACGTCAACCCCAGTATACCACATCAATCCAATTCACTCTATTCCCTGCCCGCCTTTCACTCTCCTGCATGTTCAGGCCCCGATCACTCAAAATCTTTTTCACCCCATCTTTCCACCTCCAATTTGGTCTCCCACTTCTCCTCGTTCGCTCCACCTCCGACACATATATCCTCTTGGTCAATCTTTCCTCACTCATTCTCTCCATGTGCCCAAACCATTTCAAAACACCCTCTTCTGCTCTCTCAACCACGCTCTTTTTATTTCCACACATCTCCCTTACCCTTACATTACTTACTCGATCAAACCACCTCACACCACACATTGTCCTCAAACATCTCATTTCCAGCACATCCACCCTCCTGCGCACAACTCTATCCATAGCCCACGCCTCGCAACCATACAACATTGTTGGAACCACTATTCCTTCAAACATACCCATTTTTGCTCTCTGAGATGATGTTCTCGACTTCCACACATTTTTCAAGGCTCCCAAAATTTTCGCCCCCTCCCCCACCCTATGATCCACTTCCGCTTCCATGGTTCCATCCGCTGCTAGATCCACTCCCAGATATCTAAAACACTTTACTTCCTCCAGTTTTTCTCCATTCAAACTTACCTCCCAGTGGACCTGACCCTCAACCCTACTGTACCTAATAACCTTGCTCTTATTACATTTACTCTTAACTTTCTTCTTTCACACACTTTACCAAACTCAGTCACCAGCTTCTGCAGTTTCTCACATGAATCAGCCACCAGCGCTGTATCATCAGCGAACAACAACTGACTCACTTCCCAAGCTCTCTCATCCCCAACAGACTTCATACTTGCCCCTCTTTCCAAAACTCTTGCATTCACCTCCCGAACAACCCCATCCATAAACAAATTAAACAACCATGGAGACATCACACACCCTTGCCGCAAACCTACATTCACTGAGAACCAACCACTTTCCTCTCTTCCTACACGTACACATGCCTTACATCCTCGATAAAAACTTTTCACTGCTTCTAACAACTTGCCTCCCACACCATATATTCTTAATGCCTTCCACAGAGCATCTCTATCAACTCTGTCATAAGCCTTCTTCAGATCCATAAATGCTACATACAAATCCATTTGCTTCTCTAAGTATTTCTTACATACATTTTTCAAAGCAAACACCTGATCCACACATCCTCTACCACTTCTGAAACCACACTGCTCTTCCCCAATCTGATGCTCTGTACATGCCTTCACCCTTTCAATCAATACCCTCCCATATGATTTACCAGGAATACTCAACAAACTTGTACCTCTGTAATTTGAGCACTCACGGTTATATATATTTATATATTTTTATTATTTTATTATTTTGCTTTGTCGCTGTCACCCGCGTTTGCGAGGTAGTGCAAGGAAACAGACGAAAGAAATGGCCCAACCCACCCCCATACACATGTATATACATACACGTCCACACACGCAAATATACGTACCTATACATCTCAATGTACACATATATATACACACACAGACACATACATATATACCTATGCACACAATTCACACTGTCTGCCTTTATTCATTCCCATCGCCACCTCACCGCACATGGAATACCATCCCCCTCCCCCCTCGTGTGTGCGAGGTAGCGCTAGGAAAAGACAACAAAGGCCCCATTTGTTCACACTCAGTCTCTAGCTGTCATGCAATAATGCCCGAAATCACAGCTCCCTTTCCACATCCAGGCCCCACAGAACTTTCCATGGTTTACCCCAGACGCTTCACATGCCCTGATTCAATCCACTGACAGCACATCAACCCCGGTATACCACATCGATCCAATTCACTCTATTCCTTGCCCGCCTTTCACCCTCCTGCATGTTCAGGCCCCGATCACTCAAAATCTTTTTCACTCCATCTTTCCACCTCCAATTTTGTCTCCCACTTCTCCTCGTTCCCTCCACCTCCGACACATATATCCTCTTGGTCAATCTTTCCTCACTCATTCTCTCCATGTGCCCAAACCATTTCAAAACACTTAATCTCCGTCTCCCGTGTTAGCGAGTTAGCATAAGGAGACAGGTGAGGAATGGTCCAACCCAACATAAATGCCCACACACGCACATATACAGACATATACATTTCAATGCATACTTACTTATACATACACAGACATATACATATATACACATGTACATATTCATACTTTCTGCCTTCATCAATTCCATATGATATATGTTATGAACAGTGACTAAATGGAATAGAAAGAAAGTGTTTGGTCTATTATTGATAATCACTTAAAAAGCCCATATTCACTGGTTATAGCCACTTAGTATAGTGAAAAAGTAAGAAACATCTAATGTGTCAAATGTCTCCATTGGTTTTGAAAATGTTATGGCAAGGGAATTTATGTTAGTTCACCATAATTGGAAGATGGACTGTCATCATTTTTTTAAGCATAGGGTTGAAGACAAAAGAGTGTAACAATATAGATCTGAAGAATGTTTAGTAACATTAAATAATCAGTTGCAGATTTGTACAGCATGAACACCAATCACAGACACAAAGGGTCTTATGAAGAGTTTGATGGTGATGGTAGCATTGAGGCAAGAGACTCACTTGGGGGGTCGTGTGGCACCTGTACTGGAGCTGTTTCATCACTGGACCCTGGAGCACAGATTGAAATGTCTGCTGCAGTGTCGGGAGTAGTTCCTGATGGTATGTTACCTTGGGAGCTCAAAGATTAATGTCATTTTGATATAGAAATTTGTATATGAATTCATTTAATACTTAATGTGCTGACAGTGATAGCAGTAGAAACATGTGAGAATATATTATTTATTTTACTTATTACTTTTAAGAGACTTTTGTATGGTGTATTTAGGATCTCGCTGAAGTTATTCAAGTTCTTTTATGCTGACATTCCCATTTGAAAAATATCTTCAGTTGGTCACCACTGCGATATATTTCTTCCTCCTCAAGAGATGCATAGTTTGACAAGTGAATTCGGATCCTCATATCAGGTAGCATTCTTTTTCGACAACAAATTTCCTGAAATGATCTTTTAAACACTGAACATGAGCAAAAGGGGTAGAAATCCATTTTTCTCTGAACTGACAGATGCTTGATGAAAGCACTCTGGTTCAGACTTTTGCTATACTTGATATTGTCTTGTCACTGGCATTATGCTTTGGGCATAAAAAATTCCAAAAATGGAATGCTATTTTTGAGTTCAACAGTCTTATGTTGCCAAACACATTGATTACCTAGTTTTAGATAAAATCTTCAAACTAAGTATGGGGACCTCTATTTATGGTATAGTTACATTCTTAAAAAATAGTTTTATCATTCAAAGCCACAAAAATCAAATATTGTGAGTAATGGAGATTAAGGGGTTTCATTATTAAAAAGCCAGAACCAAATATAAACAATATGCATACGGTAGGAAATATGAAATACTTTAATACACTTACTGAATGATGAATTTTGTAAATGAAAACAGAAAATAACAGACTTTGAGCCATGGTGCAGTGTGTTTTTCAAGGTAATTATATGTTCCTAATGTTCCTAATGACTTCTTCAATCTCATGCTCCTACCTACTACCTCTACCTAATTTTTTTTTTTTTTTTTTTTGCTTTGTCGCTGTCTCCCGCGTTTGCGAGGTAGCGCAAGGAAACAGATGAAAGAAATGGCCCAACCCACCCCCATACACATGTATATACATACGTCCACACACGCAAATATACATACCTACACAGCTTTCCATGGTTTACCCCAGACGCTTCACATGCCCTGATTCAATCCACTGACAGCACGTCAACCCCAGTATACCACATCGCTCCAATTCACTCTATTCCTTGCCCTCCTTTCACCCTCCTGCATGTTCAGGCCCCGATCACACAAAATCTTTTTCACTCCATCTTTCCACCTCCAATTTGGTCTCCCTCTTCTCCTCGTTCCCTCCACCTCCGACACATATATCCTCTTGGTCAATCTTTCCTCACTCATTCTCTCCATGTGCCCAAACCATTTCAAAACACCCTCTTCTGCTCTCTCAACCACGCTCTTTTTATTTCCACACATCTCTCTTACCCTTACGTTACTTACTCGATCAAACCACCTCACACCACACATTGTCCTCAAACATCTCATTTCCAGCACATCCATCCTCCTGCGCACAACTCTATCCATAGCCCACGCCTCGCAACCATACCTAATGTTTCAACTTAATGTTCCTACCTTCCACTTCTTTCTGCTAGCACATGGTGCTTACTGCAGGAAAATCTAGAGTTACGAAGAATGAGCTGATTAAGTTAAGTGCTGTCATGTGTTGCATATGCCAAGGAGAGATTGTATGTTTGTGGACAGAATACCAGTAGTCCATATGTAAGTGAGACAGAAACGAAAGACAGCTAACTGGGTCAGAGGAGTGCAACTTGACAACTGCTAAAGTGCTGGCTCACTAAGCAGTTGTTACTAACCCTCCTGATACCCTGACAGGTAATATACCTCCCTGGTCGTTGGCTGCCTACCAACTACTACCTAGTCTTTATATTGATGACTATATTAGCCATCCTACTATTCATCATACAGACAGACAGGAGTTCCTTCAACAGAATGCATTGAGGATAGCATAACCATGAAGCAATGAAATAATTGAAGAAAATCTTAAATGATAAGTGCTCATATACCAGTGGACCATACTATGACAATATTTCAATTCAGTTGTCCATCAGAAAATTATTCTGTGGTTAACATAAAGGCCAATTGAAGGGTCCTATTCACGATTTTTCAAATGATGGTTTTGAGGTACGAAAAAACATTATTCTACTAAACATACGGCCTTATAACCATCAGATAGAGGATTTACTCAGAGTGGGCTTAAAACACCGTTTATTTCCAAAATAGGGGATATCCATCAGGATTTGACCCTCTCTGACCACCATATAGTCTATTAGGATGGATTATGCTATACAACAATCTCCTCCAGTCTGTGATGTCAAATGATGTAGTAAGGTAGGTGGTACCTCCCTGAGTTCAACCCACATCACTCACTACCCAGTGGAGTCTCATTTGGGCCTGCTACATCCATGACACGGGAAATGATCTTTCAAAAATGATTTCTTATATAATCTGAATCTCAGGAACTTAGGGATGATGCCATATAATGTGGAGTGATGAAAATTCAATCAATTTTTTTTCTAATAGATATTGTGCCTCTTGTATAGATGACATTCCAAAAAATATATTAGCCATGTTGTTGTAGAACAGCATTGCCAGTGAATCTTGTCCCTAAGGAATGGGGATTTAAGTGTGTACCAAGATAAGACTGTTGAGTAGTAAACTCAAAAACAGTGATCTATTTTCAGATATCTTACACTTGAAGCTTATAATCAGTGACTGGACTAAATCAAGTACAATAAAAGTAAATATAAGACAACAAAAAATGAGAAATCTGCTTCTTAATGGTATGTTGACTCCTGTGAATCCAGACAATGTTTTCATTAGTTTATCTGACTACCCTCCACTCACCTTGAATGGACAGTCATTTCCATTTAATAAAACAATTGCCATTCAAGGCATCATGTACGAAACACTCAAGATTCACTCTTCACGCCAAGAACATTACCGTAAAACAACATACAAATTACATGCCCTCAGAAAGTTAACAGGAATGAGTTTTAGACAAGGAAAGGAATCCCTTAGCATCCCTTATAGTTTTCCCATTTAGTGATAATTTTACTTTATTTTCCCACTTACTCACAGTCCCCATTAATGTGACTGTGACCGTGAGGAACACTAATACTGTTATGAATATTTTAATCAAAATTTCTTCAGAAAATTCCGTAGGCTGTGATTACAGAGTACCTTGCAAAAGCTGTAAGATATGTTTTATGTAGGGCAGTTTGGTAAGGATCTCTTTGTTAGACTTCAGCAACATGAGTATTATGTAAGAACAGGTCAGGTTTCCAGAGCCTTGATTATTCACATTAGAAATTACAACTACTGCATTAAACCATTGCTACTTCTATTACATAGAGAAATATCATCGAGTCTTCCCATATTGAATGCATGAAGAATTGTGATATGAATATCAGTGGAAGTCTGTATAAAGTGGGTAGCTTTGTCATTGGCAAATTTGTAAACGACTTAATCTTTCTTTACCGCATGATAAAATTTTATGGCAGGCACAACACCGAACCCAACTATCAGAAGACACACTCATGTGTGAACAGGAACAGCTTATTTCTGCCTCCCACATATACATATTGTACTGTGACCCAGTATCTCATTTTTTGTCTCTCTTGAAGATGTAAAATACAAAAGTGTACTCAGGACTTACCATGTTTCATTTTTGCCTTTGGTTATCAACAAATGTATATATTTATATGTATATTGGTAATCTACCTGAGCAGAATAAGATAATTGTTAGACAAATTGAGAACATCAGCAAGAAACTAATAAATGCTGAACTAACAGTCATATTCAGTGAAATATATATATAGAATGAATGTTAGCGGATGTGGCCTTTATTCATCTGTTCCTGGCTTTACTTTGCTAATGCAGGAACCAACGATCAAGTATAAATGATATATAGGAGAGAAAGAATTCTACCTCCATATTTCCTGCATGTCATAGAAGGTGACTAAAACTGGTGAGAGTGAGCAGCTGAAGAGCATCCCCTTCATGTATTTCAGGAAGGGGCCAAATGGGGAATGCTCATCCTCCTTGAAGGTTCAGATTGTGGTGTCTGAATGTGTGTAGATGTAACCAAAATGAGAAGAGGGGAGAGATAAAGCTCAAGGGTAAGGGGAAGAGTGCTTTGGAAATGTCCTGAGAATAAAGTAAGGGGTGTGCAAGAGGACAGGAGCTAAAGAATGAGTAGTACTATATACATATCAAGGGTGTAAGGCATGTGTATGAGTAGGAAGAGAGGAGAGTGATTAGTTCCCAGTGAAAGTTGGTCTGTAGCAGGGGTGTGTGATGCCTCCGCATATCCTTATCTAGCCCATGTATCATATTCTCACATCATTGGGAATACTTTACCTTTAAACATACCCATTTTTTTTCCTCCTAGATAATGACATCTCTTTCCACACATTCCTCATTGCTCCCAGAACTTTCATCCCCTAACCTTCCCTGTGATTCACTTCTGCTTCCATGGTTCCATTTGCTGTTAAGTCTACTCACAGTTATCTAAAACATCTCATTTCCTCCAAATTCTCTCCATTCAGACTCACACCCCAACTAACCTGTCCTTCTGCCTTACTAAACCTAATAACTTCTAATTTATTCACATTTACTCTCATCTTCCTCCTTCCACACACTTTCCCAAACTCAGTAGTTTCTCACTTGAATTTGCCACCAGTGCTATGTCATCAGCAAACAACAACTGACTTACTTCCCAGGCCATTCACTCCCTACAAACTGCATGCTTCCCCTCTCCCCAAGACCTTTGCATTTCCCTTCCTCACCACCCAGTCCATGAACAAATTAAACACCCATGGTGACATCACACATCCCTGCCACAGCCCAATTTTCATCACAAATTAAACACCCATGGTGACATCACACATCCCTTTCACAGCCCAGCTTTCATCTGGAATCACCCGTTCTCTCTTCCCACCCATGCACATGCCTTACACTGTTGATAAAAACTTCTCATTGCTTCCAGTTGCTTTCCTCCCACACCATATATTCATAAAACCTTCCACAAGGCATCTCCAACAGCCCTGTCATGTGCTTTCTCAACAGCCATAAATACCTTATACATATCCTTCTGTTTCTCTCAAAAGTATTTGTTACACACAGTCTTTACAGTAAACACTCAATCCACCCATCCCCTACAACTCATGAAACCGCATTGTTCCTCCCTAATCTGATGATCTGTACATTCCTTCACCCTCTCAGTGACTACTCCCTCATACAACTCACTAGGTACACTCAACACATGTATACCTCTGTGGTTTGAACATCACCTTTGTACCCCTTGTCTTTATACAGAGGCATTAAATATACATTCAATCAATCATCAAGCACCTCACCATGATCTACAGTACATTGAAAATCCAGACCAACCAATCAGCAACATATTCACCTGATTTCTTTAGAAATTCAACTGCAATAACATTCACTCCGGCCACCTTGCCACATTTCATGTTATGCAAGGCTTTCACCACTCCTAATCTATTCACCAAACCACATTCCATGACTCTCACTTTGCATACCTCCCCAACCCAGACACCCTACATCTGCCATCCATTCATCAAGCACATTCAACAATTCCTCAGAAAATCACTCCATCAATTCATCATATAACTACCTATAACTAGTACCTTATTTACCTTCTTCACCAATGTTCTCTTTTGTTCTCTTGTTATTTTGCACCATTAATCTCCCTCCAAAACATCATTTTATTCTGTCTGAAGTTTAGAGATATTTGCTTATCCTGGCTCTCATTTGTCACCACCTCCCCTTTTTTTTTTTCTAATCTCTGCACCTTACTCTTGACCACCTGCTACTTTTTTATATATCTCCTGATCATTTCCATTTTTTCGGTGTAAGTGCCATCCATACACCTCTTGTTCTCTTTCATTTGCAACCTTTCTTCATCATCTCACTACTCACTACCCTTTCTCACCTACCCAACTCCCACCTTCTCTCACACATGCCAGCGCTGCTTCCCTAAATACCCCCCATCCCTCACCCATCCCCTAGCTTCATTTACTCTCACCTTTTGCCATTCTACACTATCTCTTTTGGAATCTCTTCACACAAGTCTCTTTTTGAAGCTCACGTACTTTCACCAACCTCTTCCCACTTGTATTGTTTCCTCTTTTTTTATAGCCTCAACAAAACTTCACCCTCACCTCTACCAGGTAATGATCATACATCCCATCAGCTTCCCATCTCAGCACATTCCTATCCAAAAATCTCTCTTTTGCACTCTTAGTGATTAGTATGTAATCCAGTAATGTCCATTTACCATCTTCCCTACTCACATACCTATATTCATATTTATTATTATTTATACTTAACCAATGTTTCCCGCATCAGTGAGGTAGCGCAAAGAAGCAGACGAAGAATGGCCCAACCACCCACATGCATATATATTGTGCCAGGTGAGGGTATTCCCTCAAAGGCCCAGTCCTCTGTTCTTAACGCTACCTCGCTAATGCGGGAAATGGCGAATAGTTTGAAAGAAAAAGAAAAGAAAATATATATATATATATATATATATATCCTTCTTTTGGAAAATTAAAAAAAAAAAAAAAAAAGAGGGGAGGATTTCCAGCCCCCCGCTCCCTTCCCTTTTAGTCGCCTTCTACGACACGCAGGGAATACGTGGGAAGTATTCTTTCTCCCCTATCCCCAGGGAATATATTAAGCATATATATATATATATATATATATATATATATATATATATATATATATAACAAAGATGAGCAAAGAAAGACTGACTAAGAGGATCTTAATATTAAAAGTAGATGAAACAAATGGGAATAGGGAGACCTAGAAGGAGATGAAAGGAATGACTGAAGGAGGCTTTGGGGTACTGGGGCCTAAACATTCAGGAAAATGAAGGGCATGCATAGGATAGAATGAACTGGATTCATGTGAAATATAGGATCAATAAGATGGTAATGGACTGATCCAGAGCATATGAAGCAATCTAAAAGACCTGTTTGTGGATGGTAAGTGCTGGTTTCAGTAAATCATACTTGACAGCTGGAGAGTGGAGATGTGTAAGTGAGGCCAGTATTATCACATTCCTGATGTTTCCTATACAAAGTTGGATAAAGCAATTACATATGAAAAAAAAAATAAAATGTTATTATCTACTAAAAAAACTCTTTACATTTGTATGTTGTTATTAAGGTACTGAATGGTGGAAGAAGCTGAATCCCCACAACGACCCAGTCCTCTGTTCTTAACGCTACCTCGCTATCGCGGGAAATAGCGAATAGTATGAAAAAAAAAATATATATATATATATATATATATTTATTTATTTATTTTGCTTTGTCGCTGTCTCCCGCGTTAGCGAGGTAGCGCAAGGAAACAGACGAAAGAATGGCCCAACCCGCCCACATACACATGTATATACATACACGTCCACACACGCAAATATACATACCTATACATCTCAATGTACACATATGTATACACACACAGACATATACCTATATACACATGTACATAATTCATACTGTCTGCCTTTATTTGTTCCCATCGCCACCTCGCCACACATGGAATAACAACCCCCTCCCCCCTCATGTGTGCGAGGTAGCACTAGGAAAAGACACCAAAGGCTCCATTCGTTCACACTCAATCTCTAGCTGTCATGTAATAATGCACCGAAACCACAGCTCCCTTTCCACATCCAGGCCCCACAGAACTTTCCATGGTTTACCCCAGACGCATCACATGCCCTGGTTCAATCCATTGACAGCACGTTGACCCCAGTATACCACATCATTCCAATTCACTCTATTCCTTGGATGCCTTTCACCCTCCTGCATGTTCAGGCCCCGATCACTCAAAATCTTTTTCACTCCATCTTTCCACCTCCAATTTGGTCTCCCACTTCTCGTTCCCTCCACCTCTGACACATATATCCTCTTGCTCAATCTTTCCTCACTCATTCTCTCCATGTGACCAAACCATTTCAAAACACCTTCTTCTGCTCTCTAACCACACTCTTTTTATTTCCACACATCTCTCTTACCCTTACATTACTTACTCGATCAAACCACCTCACACCACATATTGCCCTCAAACATCTCATTTCCAGCACATCCACCCTCCTACGCACAGCTCTATCCATAGCCCACGCCTCGCAACCATACAACATTGTTGGAACCACTATTCCTTCAAACATACCCATTTTTGCTTTCTTAGATAATGTTCTCGACTTCCAAACATTCGTCAAGGATCCCAGAATTTTCGCCCATCTCCCCCACCCTATGATTCACACATTCTCACAACTCTTGCTTCGACATTAGTTCTACCTCTTCCTTAGTGTTTGCCCACACACCAACCCCTGTCTTTACCCCTAGGACATTTCAAACCATTCTTCCCCTTTACCCTTGAGCTCTGTTTCACTCACAGCCAGAATGTATGGGTTCCTTTCCTCAAACATACTACGTATCTCTCCTTTCTTCTCATCCAGGTTACATCCACTCATAGTCATTACATCTACACACAGTCAGACACTTCAGCTCTAGCCTTCATGGAGGATGAGGACTCCTCGCTTGGCTCTTTCCTCTGTTCCATCTTACAGAAATTAAGATACAGCCCCAGCTCTTGTTCTGTTTAGCCATCTTCAATGAGATGCAAGGAATACAAAGGTAGAATTGTTTCTCCCCATCCCATATTCTTTTCATACTTTTTTGCCATTTCCCTTGTTAGCGAGGTAGCAGCAGGAACAGATGGAGACAGACCACATTCATTCACATCCATTTTATTGCTGTTATGTGCAATGCACTGAAGCCTCATCCCTTCATCCACAATCAAGCCCCACAGTCCTTTCCATTGTTTTTCCCTGGCTGCTTCACATGCACTAGTTAAAGCAGTTAGAGGAGACCATGGAAAGTATGTGGGGCCCAGTTTTGGTTAGGGATTTTGGTTTCAGCACATTGCACATGACGGCTAGAGAATGAATGTGAGCAGATACAGCCTTTCTTCACCTGTTCCTGGTGGGACCTTACTAATATGGGAAACACTGAACAAGTATGAAAAAAGTGACTCATTATCCATAAAAGAAATATTGCTTTGGCAGTGGACTCTGCATCCTTAGCTTATACCTCCATACTTGACTTGTGTGTGTGGACATATTTTTTATCTAATAATCTTACAGAAGTCTTATTGTTTATTTTCTTAAAATAATGCAAATTTTTTCAGATACCTTCACTGTTGATCAAGCTGTAAATGCACTGGGATTTGGGAAATTTCAGGTATGGAATAGTTTGATATTTGTTTATAATGGAGGAAAGGATTTATTTGTGTAATGGTTTGAAAAATTATTTCATACCCATATTACTTTTACCATATATCATGAAGTATTCAACACTTTCTCATATATCATAAAGTATTCAACATTGCTGTCTGTATTGGTTATTTCTAAGGGAATAGTAAGCACCCACTCTTTTCAGAGAGAGAAGTTAGTTTTACAGTTGCACTTAAATTTTGTTGTTCAGTACTCATCTTCTTCAAGAACAGCAGTATTCACTACATGATTCATGGGGTGTATGTGACCCACACTTGTCTCTTGCTGCCTGAAAGACGAGAAAAATTATTATAAATGATTAGATGATAGAGTTGTAAGTCATAATTATAAGGATGAGGTGAGGTACTCTATTTATCAAACCACAGCATATAAAGTGCAGGGATTTATGTAATTCTTTTATTTATATATTTGATATACAAGATATCTGTTTCCCGCATCAGTGAAGTAGCACCAGGAAATGGACAAAGAATGGCCCATCCACTCACACACACACACACACACACACACACAGTGGAATTTATTAAAAAAGGAGGTGACTGTATTGTTGACTGGTTGGTAAGGTTATTTAATGTATGTATGACTCATGGTGAGGTGCCTGAGGATTGGCGGAATGCGTGCGTAGTGCCATTATACAAAGGCAAAGGGGATAAGAGTGAGTGCTCAAATTACTGAGGTATAAGTTTGTTTAGTATTCCTGGTAAATTATATGGGAGGGTATTGATTGAGAGGGTGAAGGCATGTACAGAGCATCAGATTGGGGAAGAGCAGTGTGGTTTCAGAAGTGGTAGAGGATGTGTGGATCAGGTGTTTGCTTTGAAGAATGTATGTGAGAAATACTTAGAAAAGCAAATGGATTTGTATGTAGCATTTATGGATCTGGAGAAGGCATATGATAGAGTTGATAGAGATGCTCTGTGGAAGGTATTAAGAATATATGGTGTGGGAGGCAAGTTGTTAGAAGCAGTGAAAAGTTGTTATCGAGGATGTAAGGCATATGTAAGTGTAGGAAGAGAGGAAAGTGATTGGTTCTCAGTGAATGTAGGTTTGCAGCAGGGGTTTGTGATGTCTCCATGGTTGTTTAATTTGTTTATGGATGGGGTTGTTAGGGAGGTGAATGCAAGAGTTTTGGAAAGAGGGGCAAGTATGAAGTCTGTTGTGGATGAGAGAGCTTGGGAAGTGAGTCAGTTGTTGTTCGCTGATGATACAGCACTGGTGGCTGATTCATGTGAGAAACTATGCAGAAGCTGGTGACTGAGTTTGATAAAGTGTGTGAAAGAAGAAAGTTAAGAGTAAATGTGAATAAGAGCAAGGTTATTAGGTACAGTAGAGTTGAGGGTCAAGTCAATTGGGAGGTAAGTTTGAATGGAGAAAAACTGGAGGAAGTAAAGTGTTTTAGATATCTGAGAGTGGATCTGGCAGCAGATGAAACCATGTAAGCGGAAGTGAATCATAGGGTGGGGGAGGGGGCGAAAATCCTGGGAGCCTTGAAGAATGTGTGGAAGTCGAGAACATTATCTCAGAAAGCAAAAATGGGTATGTTTGAAGGAATAGTGGTTCCAAAAATGTTGTATGGTTGCAAGGCGTGGGCTATGGATAGAGTTGTGCGCAGGAGGGTGGATGTGCTGGAAATGAGATGTTTGAGGACAATGTGTGATGTGAGGTGGTTTGATCGAATAAGTAATGTAAGGGTGAGAGAGATGTGTGGAAATAAAAAGAGCGTGGTTGAGAGAGTAGAAGAGGGTATTTTGAAATGGTTTGGGCACATGGAGGGAATGAGTGAGGAAAGATTGACCTAGAGGATATATGTGTCGGAGGTGGAGGGAACGAGGAGAAGTGAGAGACCAAATTGGAGGTGGAAAGATGGAGTGAAAAAGATTTTGTGTGATCGGGGCCTGAACATGCAGGAGGGTGAAAGGAGGGCAAGGAATAGAGTAAATTGGATCGATGTGGTATACCGGGGTTGACGTGCTGTCAGTGGATTGAATCAGGGCATGTGAAGCGTCTGGGGTAAACCATGGAAAGTTGTGTGGGGCCTGGATGTGGAAAGGGAGCTGTGGTTTCGGGCATTATTGCATGACAGCTAGAGACTGAGTGTGAACGAATGGGGCCTTTGTTGTCTTTTCCTAGTGCTACCTCGCACACATGAGGGGGGAGGGGGATGGTATTCCATGTGTGGCAAGGTGGCGATGGGAATGAATAAGGGCAGACAGTGTGAATTGTGTGCATGGGTATATATGTATGTGTCTGTGTGTGTATATATATGTGTACATTGAGATGTATAGGTATGTATATTTGCGTGTGTGGACGTGTATGTATATACATTGTGTATGAGGGTGGGTTGGGCCATTTCTTTCGTCTGTTTCCTTGTGCTACCTCGCAAACGCGGGAGACAGTGACAAAGCAAAACAAATAAATATAATAAAATAAAATATATATATATATATATATATATATATATATATATATATATATATTTATTTATTTTATTATACTTTGTCGCTGTCTCCCGCGTTTGCGAGGTAGCGCAAGGAAACAGACGAAAGAAATGGCCCAACCCCCCCATACACATGTATATACATACGTCCACACACGCAAATATACATACCTACACAGCTTTCCATGGCTTACCCCAGACGCTTCACATGCCTTGATTCAATCCACTGACAGCACGTCAACCCCGGTATACCACCTCGCTCCAATTCACTCTATTCCTTGCCCTCCTTTCACCCTCCTGCATGTTCAGGCCCCGATCACACAAAATCTTTTTCACTCCATCTTTCCACCTCCAATTTGGTCTCCCTCTTCTCCTTGTTCCCTCCACCTCCGACACATATATCCTCTTGGTCAATCTTTCCTCACTCATCCTCTCCATGTACCCAAACCACTTCAAAACACCCTCTTCTGCTCTCTCAACCACGCTCTTTTTATTTCCACACATCTCTCTTACCCTTACGTTACTCACTCGATCAAACCACCTCACACCACACATTGTCCTCAAACATCTCATTTCCAGCACATCCATCCTCCTGCGCACAACTCTATCCATAGCCCACGCCTCGCAACCATACAACATTGTTGGAACCACTATTCCTTCAAACATACCCATTTTTGCTTTCCGAGATAATGTTCTCGACTTCCACACATTCTTCAAGGCTCCCAGAATTTTCGCCCCCTCCCCCACCCTATGATCCACTTCCGCTTCCATGGTTCCATCTGCTGCCAGATCCACTCCCAGATATCTAAAACACTTCACTTCCTCCAGTTTTTCTCCATTCAAACTCACCTCCCAATTGACTTGACCCTCAACCCTACTGTACCTAATAACCTTGCTCTTATTCACATTTACTCTTAACTTTCTTCTTCCACACACTTTACCAAACTCAGTCACCAGCTTCTGCAGTTTCTCACATGAATCAGCCACCAGCGCTGTATCATCAGCGAACAATCACTTTCCTCTCTTCCTACACGTACACATGCCTTACATTCTCGATAAAAACTTTTCACCGCTTCTAACAACTTGCCTCCCACACCATATATTCTTAATACCTTCCACAGAGCATCTCTATCAACTCTATCATATGTCTTCTCCAGATCCATAAATGCTACATACAAATCCATTTGCTTTTCTAAGTATTTCTCACATACATTCTTCAAAGCAAACACCTGATCCACACATCCTCTACCACTTCTGAAACCACACTGCTCTTCCCCAATCTGATGCTCTGTACATGCCTTCACCCTCTCAATCAATACCCTCCCATACAATTTACCAGGAATACTCAACAAACTTATACCTCTGTAATTTGAGCACTCACTCTTATCCCCTTTGCCCTTGTACAATGGCACTATGCACGCATTCCGCCAATCCTCAGGCACCTCACCATGAGTCATACATACATTAAATAACCTTACTACCTCTTCTCTGTTTACCAAATCATTTTCCCTAACCCTCTCACTTTGCACACCACCTCGACCAAAATACCCTATATCTGCCACTCTATCATCAAACACATTCAACAAACCTTCAAAATACTCACTCCATCTTCTCACATCACCACTACTTGTTATCACCTCCCCATTTGCGCCCTTCACTGAAGTTCCCATTTGCTCCCTTGTCTTACGCACTTTATTTACCTCCTTCCAGAACATCTTTTTATTCTCCCTAAAATTTAATGATCCTCTCTCACCCCAACTCTCATTTGCCCTCTTTTTCACCTCTTGCACCTTTCGCTTGACCTCCTGTCTCTTTCTTTTATACATCTCCCACTCAATTGCATTTTTTCCCTGCAAAAATCGTCCAAATGCCTCTCTCTTCTCTTTCACTAATAATCTTACTTCTTCATCCCACCACTCACTACCCTTTCTAATCAACCCACCTCCCACTCTTCTCATGCTACAAGCATCTTTTGCGCAATCCATCACTGATTCCCTAAATACATCCCATTCCTCCCCCACTCCCCTTACTTCCATTGTTCTCACCTTTTTCCATTCTGTACTCAGTGTCTCCTGGTACTTCCTCACACAAGTCTCCTTCCCAAGCTCACTTACTCTCACCACCCTCTTCACCCCAACATTCACTCTTCTTTTCTGAAAACCCATACAAATCTTCACCTTAGCCTCCACAAGATAATGATCAGACATCCCTCCAGTTGCACCTCTCAGCACATTAACATCCAAAAGTATCTCTTTCACGCGCCTGTCAATTAACACGTAATCCAATAACGCTCTCTGGCCATCTCTCCTACTTACATACGTATACTTATGTATATCTCGCTTTTTAAACCAGGTATTCCCAATCACCAGTCCTTTTTCAGCACATAAATCTACAAGCTCTTCACCATTTCCATTTACAACACTGAACACCCCATGTATACCAATTATTCCCTCAACTGCCACATTACTCACCTTTGCATTCAAATCACCCATCACTATAACCCGGTCTCCTGCATCCAAACCACTAACACACTCATTCAGCTGCTCACAAAACACTTGCCTCTCATGATCTTTCTTCTCATGCCCAGGTGCATATGCACCAATAATCACCCATCTCTCTCCATCAACTTTCAGTTTTACCCATATTAATCGAGAATGTACAGAGCATCAGATTGGGGAAGAGCAGTGTGGTTTCAGAAGTGGTAGAGGATGTGTGGATCAGGTGTTTGCTTTGAAGAATGTATGTGAGAAATACTTAGAAAAGCAAATGGATTTGTATGTAGCATTTATGAATCTGGAGAAGGCATATGATAGAGTTGATAGAGATGCTCTGTGGAAGGTATTAAGAATATATGGTGTGGGAGGAAAGTTGTTAGAAGCAGTGAAAAGTTTTTATCGAGGATGTAAGGCATGTGTACGTGTAGGAAGAGAGGAGAGTGATAGGTTCTCAGTGAATGTAGGTTTGCGGCAGGGGTGTGTGATGTCTCCATGGTAGTTTAATTTGTTTATGGATGGGGTTGTTAGGGAGGTGAATGCAAGAGTTTTGGAAAGAGGGGCAAGTATGAAGTCTGTTGGGGATGAGAGAGCTTGGCAAGTGAGTCAGCTGTTGTTCGCTGATGATACAGCACTGGTGGCTGATTCATGTGAGAAACTGCAGAAGCTGGTGACTGAGTTTGGTAAAGTGTTTGAAAGAAGAAAGTTAAGAGTAAATGTGAATAAGAGCAAGGTTATTAGGTACAGTAGGGTTGAGGGTCAAGTCAATTGGGAGGTAAGTTTGAATGGAGAAAAACTGGAGGAAGTAAAGTGTTTTAGATATCTGGGAGTGGATCTGGCAGCGGATGGAACCATGGAAGCGGAAGTGGATCATAGGGTGGGGGAGGGGGCGAAAATCCTGGGAGCCTTGAAGAATGTGTGGAAGTCGAGAACATTATCTCGGAAAGCAAAAATGGGTATGTTTGAAGGAATAGTGGTTCCAACAATGTTGTATGGTTGCGAGGCGTGGGCTATGGATAGAGTTGTGCCCAGGAGGGTGGATGTGCTGGAAATGAGATGTTTGAGGACAATGTGTGGTATGAGGTGGTTTGATCGAGTAAGTAATGTAAGGGTGAGAGAGATGTGTGGAAATAAAAAGAGCGTGGTTGAGAGAGCAGAAGAGGGTGTTTTGAAATGGTTTTGGCACATGGAGAGAATGAGTGAGGAAAGATTGACCAAGAGGATATATGTGTCAGAGGTGGAGGGAACGAGGGGAAGTGGGAGACCAAATTGGAGGTAGAAAGATGGAGTGAAAAAGATTTTGAGTGATCGGGGCCTGAACATGCAGGAGGGTGAAAGGCGGGCAAGGAATAGAGTGAATTGGATCGATGTGGTATACCGGGGTTGACGTGCTGTCAGTGGATTGAATCAGGGCATGTGAAGCGTCTGGGGTAAACCATGGAATGCTGTGTGGGGCCTGGATGTGGAAAGGGCGCTGTGGTTTCGGGCATTATTGCATGACAGCTAGAGACTGAGTGTGAGCGAATGAAGCCTTTGTTGTCTTTTCCCAGCGCTACCCCGCACACATGAGGGGGGAGGGGATGGTATTCCATGTGTGGTGAGGTGGCGATGTGATTGAATAAAGGCAGACAGTGTGAATTGTGTGCATGGGTATATATGTATGTGTCTGTGTTGTGTATATACATGTGTACATGAGATGTATAGGTATGTATATTTGCGTGTGTGGACGTGTGTGTATATACATGTGTATGGGGGTGGTTGGGCCATTTCTTTCGTCTGTTTCCTTGTGCTACTCGCAAACGCGGAGACAGTGACAAAGCAAAACAAATAAATATAATAAAATAAAATATATATATATTATATATATATATATTATATATATATTATATATATATATATATATTTATTTATTTATTTTGCTTTGTCGCTGTCTCCGCGTTTGCGAGGTAGCGCAAGGAAACAGACGAAAGAAATGGCCCAACCCCCCCATACACATGTATATACATACGTCCACACACGCAAATATACATACCTACACACTTTCCATGGCTTACCCCAGACGCTTCACATGCCTTGATTCGATCCACTGACAGCACGTCAACCCCGGTATACCACCTCGCTCCAATTCACTCTATTCCTTGCCCTCCTTTCACCCTCCTGCATGTTCAGGCCCCGATCACACAAAATCTTTTTCACTCCATCTTTCCACCTCCAATTTGGTCTCCCTCTTCTCCTTGTTCCCTCCACCTCCGACACATATATCCTCTTGGTCAATCTTTCCTCACTCATCCTCTCCATGTACCCAAACCACTTCAAAACACCCTCTTCTGCTCTCTCAACCACGCTCTTTTTATTTCCACACATCTCTCTTACCCTTACGTTACTCACTCGATCAAACCACCTCACACCACACATTGTCCTCAAACATCTCATTTCCAGCACATCCATCCTCCTGCGCACAACTCTATCCATAGCCCACGCCTCGCAACCATACAACATTGTTGGAACCACTATTCCTTCAAACATACCCATTTTTGCTTTCCGAGATAATGTTCTCGACTTCCACACATTCTTCAAGGCTCCCAGAATTTTCGCCCCCTCCCCCACCCTATGATCCACTTCCGCTTCCATGGTTCCATCTGCTGCCAGATCCACTCCCAGATATCTAAAACACTTCACTTCCTCCAGTTTTTCTCCATTCAAACTCACCTCCCAATTGACTTGACCCTCAACCCTACTGTACCTAATAACCTTGCTCTTATTCACATTTACTCTTAACTTTCTTCTTCCACACACTTTACCAAACTCAGTCACCAGCTTCTGCAGTTTCTCACATGAATCAGCCACCAGCGCTGTATCATCAGCGAACAATCACTTTCCTCTCTTCCTACACGTACACATGCCTTACATTCTCGATAAAAACTTTTCACCGCTTCTAACAACTTGCCTCCCACACCATATATTCTTAATACCTTCCACAGAGCATCTCTATCAACTCTATCATATGTCTTCTCCAGATCCATAAATGCTACATACAAATCCATTTGCTTTTCTAAGTATTTCTCACATACATTCTTCAAAGCAAACACCTGATCCACACATCCTCTACCACTTCTGAAACCACACTGCTCTTCCCCAATCTGATGCTCTGTACATGCCTTCACCCTCTCAATCAATACCCTCCCATACAATTTACCAGGAATACTCAACAAACTTATACCTCTGTAATTTGAGCACTCACTCTTATCCCCTTTGCCCTTGTACAATGGCACTATGCACGCATTCCGCCAATCCTCAGGCACCTCACCATGAGTCATACATACATTAAATAACCTTACTACCTCTTCTCTGTTTACCAAATCATTTTCCCTAACCCTCTCACTTTGCACACCACCTCGACCAAAACACCCTATATCTGCCACTCTATCATCAAACACATTCAACAAACCTTCAAAATACTCACTCCATCTTCTCACATCACCACTACTTGTTATCACCTCCCCATTTGCGCCCTTCACTGAAGTTCCCATTTGCTCCCTTGTCTTACGCACTTTATTTACCTCCTTCCAGAACATCTTTTTATTCTCCCTAAAATTTAATGATCCTCTCTCACCCCAACTCTCATTTGCCCTCTTTTTCACCTCTTGCACCTTTCGCTTGACCTCCTGTCTCTTTCTTTTATACATCTCCCACTCAATTGCATTTTTTCCCTGCAAAAATCGTCCAAATGCCTCTCTCTTCTCTTTCACTAATAATCTTACTTCTTCATCCCACCACTCACTACCCTTTCTAATCAACCCACCTCCCACTCTTCTCATGCTACAAGCATCTTTTGCGCAATCCATCACTGATTCCCTAAATACATCCCATTCCTCCCCCACTCCCCTTACTTCCATTGTTCTCACCTTTTTCCATTCTGTACTCAGTGTCTCCTGGTACTTCCTCACACAAATCTCCTTCCCAAGCTCACTTACTCTCACCACCCTCTTCACCCCAACATTCACTCTTCTTTTCTGAAAACCCATACAAATCTTCACCTTAGCCTCCACAAGATAATGATCAGACATCCCTCCAGTTGCACCTCTCAGCACATTAACATCCAAAAGTATCTCTTTCACGCGCCTGTCAATTAACACGTAATCCAATAACGCTCTCTGGCCATCTCTCCTACTTACATACGTATACTTATGTATATCTCGCTTTTTAAACCAGGTATTCCCAATCACCAGTCCTTTTTCAGCACATAAATCTACAAGCTCTTCACCATTTCCATTTACAACACTGAACACCCCATGTATACCAATTATTCCCTCAACTGCCACATTACTCACCTTTGCATTCAAATCACCCATCACTATAACCCGGTCTCCTGCATCCAAACCACTAACACACTCATTCAGCTGCTCACAAAACACTTGCCTCTCATGATCTTTCTTCTCATGCCCAGGTGCATATGCACCAATAATCACCCATCTCTCTCCATCAACTTTCAGTTTTACCCATATTAATCGAGAATGTACAGAGCATCAGATTGGGGAAGAGCAGTGTGGTTTCAGAAGTGGTAGAGGATGTGTGGATCAGGTGTTTGCTTTGAAGAATGTATGTGAGAAATACTTAGAAAAGCAAATGGATTTGTATGTAGCATTTATGAATCTGGAGAAGGCATATGATAGAGTTGATAGAGATGCTCTGTGGAAGGTATTAAGAATATATGGTGTGGGAGGAAAGTTGTTAGAAGCAGTGAAAAGTTTTTATCGAGGATGTAAGGCATGTGTACGTGTAGGAAGAGAGGAGAGTGATAGGTTCTCAGTGAATGTAGGTTTGCGGCAGGGGTGTGTGATGTCTCCATGGTAGTTTAATTTGTTTATGGATGGGGTTGTTAGGGAGGTGAATGCAAGAGTTTTGGAAAGAGGGGCAAGTATGAAGTCTGGGGGATGAGAGAGCTTGGCAAGTGAGTCAGCTGTTGTTCGCTGATGATACAGCACTGGTGGCTGATTCATGTGAGAAACTGCAGAAGCTGGTGACTGAGTTTGGTAAAGTGTTTGAAAGAAGAAAGTTAAGAGTAAATGTGAATAAGAGCAAGGTTATTAGGTACAGTAGGGTTGAGGGTCAAGTCAATTGGGAGGTAAGTTTGAATGGAGAAAAACTGGAGGAAGTAAAGTGTTTTAGATATCTGGGAGTGGATCTGGCAGCGGATGGAACCATGGAAGCGGAAGTGGATCATAGGGTGGGGGAGGGGGCGAAAATCCTGGGAGCCTTGAAGAATGTGTGGAAGTCGAGAACATTATCTCGGAAAGCAAAAATGGGTATGTTTGAAGGAATAGTGGTTCCAACAATGTTGTATGGTTGCGAGGCGTGGGCTATGGATAGAGTTGTGCCCAGGAGGGTGGATGTGCTGGAAATGAGATGTTTGAGGACAATGTGTGGTATGAGGTGGTTTGATCGAGTAAGTAATGTAAGGGTGAGAGAGATGTGTGGAAATAAAAAGAGCGTGGTTGAGAGAGCAGAAGAGGGTGTTTTGAAATGGTTTTGGCACATGGAGAGAATGAGTGAGGAAAGATTGACCAAGAGGATATATGTGTCAGAGGTGGAGGGAACGAGGGGAAGTGGGAGACCAAATTGGAGGTAGAAAGATGGAGTGAAAAAGATTTTGAGTGATCGGGGCCTGAACATGCAGGAGGGTGAAAGGCGGGCAAGGAATAGAGTGAATTGGATCGATGTGGTATACCGGGGTTGACGTGCTGTCAGTGGATTGAATCAGGGCATGTGAAGCGTCTGGGGTAAACCATGGAATGCTGTGTGGGGCCTGGATGTGGAAAGGGCGCTGTGGTTTCGGGCATTATTGCATGACAGCTAGAGACTGAGTGTGAGCGAATGAAGCCTTTGTTGTCTTTTCCCAGCGCTACCCCGCACACATGAGGGGGGAGGGGATGGTATTCCATGTGTGGTGAGGTGGCGATGTGATTGAATAAAGGCAGACAGTGTGAATTGTGTGCATGGGTATATATGTATGTGTCTGTGTGTGTATATACATGTGTACATTGAGATGTATAGGTATGTATATTTGCGTGTGTGGACGTGTGTGTATATACATGTGTATGGGGGTGGGTTGGGCCATTTCTTTCGTCTGTTTCCTTGCGCTACCTCGCAAACGTGGGAGACAGCGACAAAGCAAAATAAATAAATAAATATAAATAAAGTATATATATATATATATATATATATATATATATATATATATATATATATATATATATATATATATATATATATATATATATATATATATATATATATATATATATATATATATATATATATATATATATTTTCATACTATTCGCCATTTCCCACGTTAGCAAGGTAGCATTAGGAACAGAGGACTGAGCCCTTGAGGGAACATCCTCACTTGGCCCCCTTCTCCGTTCCTTCTTTTGGAAAAGTGGGTGCACATATTACAGAGGTATAAGTTTGTTGAGTATTCCTGGGAAATTATATGGGAGGGTATTGCTTGAGAGTGTGAAGGCTTGTACAGAGCATCAGATTGGGGAGGAGCAGTGTGATTTCAGAAGTGGTAGAGGATGTGTGGATCAGGTGTTTGCTTTGAAGAATGTATGTGAGAAATACTTAGAAAAGCAAATGGATTTGTATGTAGCATTTATGGATCTGGAGAAGGCATATGATAGAGTTGATAGAGATGCTCTGTTGAAGGTATTAAGAATATATGGTGTGGGAGGCAAGTTGTTAGAAGCAGTGAAAAGTTTTTATCGAGGATGTAAGGCGTGTGTACGTGTAGGAAGAGAGGAAAGTGATTGGTTCTCAGTGAACGTAGGTTTGCGGCAGGGGTGTGTTATGTCTCCATTGGTTGTTTTAATTTGTTTATGGATGGGGTTGCTAGGGAGGTGAATGCAAGAGTTTTGGAAAGAGGGTCAAGTATGCAGTCTGTTGTGGATGAGAGAGCTTGGGAAGTGAGTCAGTTGTTGTTCACAGATGATACAGTGTTGGTGGTTGATTCGGGTGAGAAACTGCAGAAGCTGGTGACTGAGTTTGGTAAAGTGTGTGAAAGAAGAAAGCTGAGAGTAAATGTGAATAAGAGCAAGGTTATTAGGTACAGTAGGGTTGAGGGACAAGTCAATTGGGAGGTAAGTTTGAATGGAGAAAAACTGGAAGTGAAGTGTTTTAGGTATTTGGGAGTGGATTAGCAGTGGATGGAACCATGGAAGCGGAAGTGAGTCACAGTGTGTGTGTGTGTGTGTGTGTGTGTGTGGGGGGGGGGGGGGGGTGAGGTTCTGGGAGCGTTGAAGAGTGTGTGGAAGTTGAGAACGTTATCTCGGAGAGCAAAAATGGGTATGTTTGAAGGAATAGTGGTTCCAACAATGTTATATGGTTATGAGGCATTGGCTATAGATAGGGTTGGGTGGAGAAGGGTGGATGTGCTTGAAATGAGATAATTTAGGACAATATGTGGTGTGAGGTGGTTTGAGTGAGTAAGTACTGAAAGGGTAAGAGAGATGTATGGTAATAAAAAGAGTGTGGTTGAGAGAGCAGAAGAGGGTGTATTGAAATGGTTTGGTCACATGGAGAGAATGAGTGAGGAAAGATTGACCAAGAGGATATATGTGTGTGAGGTGGAGGGAGCGAGGAAAAGTGGGAGACCAAATTGGAGATTGAAGAATGGAGGGAAAAAGACTGAGCAATCGGGGCCTGAACATACAGGAGGGTGAAAGGTGTGCAAGGAATAGAGTGAATTGGAATGATGTTGTATACCGGGTCGATGTGCTGTCAATGGATTGAACCAGAGTATGTGAAGTGTATGGGGTAAACCATGGAAAGTTTTGTGGGGCCTGGATGTGGAAAGGGAGCAGTGGTTTCAGTGAATTACACGTGACAGCTAGAGACTGAGTTTGAATGAATGTGGCCTTTGTTGTCTTTTCCTAGCACTATAGGGAAAGGAAAGTGGGGTAGATTGTATGTTGACCGCCAGAAAACAGTTGACACTTTACCACATGGAAGGCTGATTAAGATGTTGAAATACCAGGCAGAAATAAAAGAGACTCTTCCAATGGATAAAAGATTTATCTTAGTGGAAGGAAGCATAGGACATATGTCAGAGGAGTCTTTTCAAAGTGGGTGGAGATAACCAGAAGAATGCCACAGGGTTCAGTTTTGGGACCTTTACTCTTCTAGATATATGTAAATGACTTGCCTGAAGGTATTGACTGTTACCTAAACAGACTCCACAGTTGGTCTAGTACATGGTCGATGAAATTCACCCAAGCAAATGTAAAGTAATGAGGATTGGACAAAGTGAAAGAAGTCTTCATGATTGTGTGTGTGAGAATGGGTTGTGAGTTGATATTGTCCTTAATCTGTTGCCAGTGTCTCACATTAGGAGAACATAAAGGAGACAAACTGTCTTTTGGCAAAAATCAAAATAGCTCTTAAGTATAATGATAAGGAAATAGTTAGCAAGCTGTTCATATCCTACATAAACCCAAGACTAGAATATGCTTCTCAAGTTTGGTCAAAGCACCAAAAGAAGCATAGCACACACAGTTAATAGAGAAGGTCCAGAGGAGGGCAGCAAAGATGGTATAAATAATGCTAAGTTACACAGAAAGGCTAGAGGCCCTAGATTTGCCCACCTTGAAAGAGAGAAGACTAAGGGGTGAAGTGATGACAACTTTCAAGTTTTTAAAGCAGATTGATGTGAACAGTGAACATTTCTCCAAGAGATGTAAGGAGAAAACAACCTAGGATACAACATGAAATTAAATTAGAAACTTATTGAAAAAGATGCAAATAAGTATTATAGTGTAAGAGTGGTAGATGAGTGGATTAGAATGACAGTGGACATGGGTAATGCAGAAAACATTTAAATTCAAGATTAGTGATTGCAGAAAATGTTTTAAGAGATGGGCCCCATGAGTGTAAAACTCCCTCCCCATACATTACAAACACATGATTGCAGGTAGGTCATTACACAAGTAATTGGACCAAGTTAGTCCAGACAGCAGACCACTAAATGCAGTCAAGTTATACCAGCTAATCGCACTTTAAAGTTGTTCCATTTTACTCTCCTCCTTAATTCTATATAAGCCAGAAGTGCTCTCAGTGGAATGAACCAGGGTATATAAAGGTGTTCGAGTAAGCCAAGGAATAATGTAAGAGACTTTGCTGGGAATGCTAAGCAGGATTTCATATATAATGGCAAGGGATGGGATATGTGTAAGTGAAATTATAGCTTGTTTGTTTATGATGATCCCATTGTAAGGTGGTCAAAGCAGTTAAGCATAAAACAGAAAAGTTAGGAGACTTAACCTCTCTGGCTTTCCTATCACTGTTGCATTAGTCTTCCCATGTGGATGGAATTGGACTAGTAACAAGTGCTTCTTTTTATTATGTCCCATCACTGCACATAGCATATGTTCAACAGCATGTTGTCACCCTTATATACTGTGCACCCAAATGTACTCATTTTTATTAGCACAGTAACTTGAAAATGATACATGATATAACCTTCATACTTATACTATAGGTAATTCCTTTAGAGATAGCGAACTGATTACATTTTGGGCGATGAATTTGAATTTTTTTATATCAATTGGGAAAAGCTGAATTATTGCAAATGCTACAACTTAGGACAGCTGAATGGTAGGAAATGTAAATTTAGAACATTTATGCTCTAGGCAAAGGCAAATATGATAGTATACAAGTTCTTACAAACTGATTGGCTCATTAGCTTCCCTTTGCCTTATAGAGTATGTAACTTGAGGTCAGACAGTTGGCAATGCAAATGCCTCTGCTTGTTGTTACCAGACTGTGCCTCCTCAAGGTTACACCATGAGTGAAAAGTCATTTTTAGGTAGCTCTATCTTTGGAAGTACAGTCTCGTCAAAGAACTTTTGAAAGGAGTCTCCATTCCCCTGCTACTGGAAGTAGTCCAACCTTCCATTGCAGGAGCCTGTAGAAAGATCCTGAGTAACATTGACTATTTCATGGAAATTGGTCCTTGGGTAATTGTAAATAGATGATTGCTTTTTTGTTTTGATTTCTTAATGAGGATTTTTTTTTTTCTATACAGTGCAGTGAGTGTACAAGGCATGGCTGTATGAATTATTTTTGGCTTTGTCCCCTTTGGGTTACTTCCTTTTCCTTCCACATTGCCATGCCACCTGTAAGTTTATGTTAGGGCAGAGAAGAAAACTCTCTTTAATATATAAGTAACTCTTGTGACACATCTTGTTTCTTCTCCTCTTAGCTCTTTCATTTTGTTGCCTCATTTAGAATGATATTTATTTTGCTTTGAAGCTGTCTCCCGCGTTTGCGAGGTAGCGCAAGGAAACAGACGAAAGAAATGGCCCAACCTACCCCCATACACATGTATATACATACACGTCCACACACGCAAATATACATACCTATACATCTCAATGTACACATATATATACACACACAGACACATACATATATACCCATGCACACAATTCACACTGTCTGCCTTTATTCATTCCCATCGCCACCTCACCACACATGGAATACCATCCCCCTCTCCCCTCATGTGTGTGAGGTAGCACTAGGAAAAGACAACAAATGCCCCATTCGTTCACACTCAGTCTCTAGCTGTCATGCAATAATGCCCGAAACCACAGCTCCCTTTCCACATCCAGGCCCCACACAACTTTCCATGGTTTACCCCAGATGCTTCACATGCCCTGATTCAATCCACTGACAGCACGTCAACCCCGGTATACCACATCGATCCAATTCACTCTATTCCTTGCCCGCCTTTCACCCTCCTGCATGTTCAGGCCCCGATCACTCAAAATCTTTTTCACTCCATCTTTCCACCTCCAATTTGGTCTCCCACTTCTCCTCGTTCCCTCCACCTCCGACACATATATCCTCTTGGTCAGTCTTTCCTCACTCATTCTCTCCATGTGCCCAAACCATTTCAAAACACCCTCTTCTGCTCTCTCAACCATGCTCTTTTTATTTCCACACATCTCTCTTACCCTTACTTTACTTACTCGATCAAACCTCCTCACACCACACATTGTCCTCAAACATCTCATTTCCAGCACATCCACCCTCCTGGGCACAACTCTATCCATAGCCCACGCCTTGCAACCATACAACATTGTTGGAACCACTATTCCTTCAAACATACCCATTTTTGCTTTCTGAGACAATGTTCTCGACTTCCACACATTCTTCAAGGCTCCCAGGATTTTCGCCCCTTCCCCCACCCTATGATTCACTTCCATTTCCATGGTTCCATCCACTGCCAGATCCACTCCCAGATATCTAAAACACTCTACTTCCTCCAGTTTTTCTCCATTCAAACTTACCTCCCAATTGACTTGACCCTCAACCCTACTGTACCTCATAACCTTGCTCTTATTCACATTTACTCTTAACTTTCTTCTTTCACACACTTTACCAAACTCAGTCCCCAGCTTCTGCAGTTTCTCACATGAATCAGCCACTAGCGCTGTATCATCAGCGAACAACAACTGACTCACTTCCCAAGCTCTCTCATCCCCAACAGACTTCATACTTGCCCCTCTTTCCAAAACTCTTGCATTCACCTCCCTAACGACCCCATCCATAAACAAATTAAACAACCATGGAGACATCACACACCCCTGCCGCAAACCTACATTCACTGAGAACCAATCACTTTCCGCTCTTCCTACACGTACACATGCCTTACATCCTCGATAAAAACTTTTCACTGCTTCTAACAACTTGCCTCCCACACCATATATTCTTAATACCATCCACAGAGCATCTCTATCAACTCTATCATATGCTTTCTCCAGATCCATAAATGCTACATACAAATCCATTTGCTTTACTAAGTATTTCTCGCATACATTCTTCAAAGCAAACACCTGATCCACACATCCTCTACCACTTCTGAAACCACACTGCTCTTCCCCAATCTGATGCTCTGTACATGCCTTCACCCTCTCAATCAATACCCTCCCATATAATTTACCCATATAATTTAGAATGAAAGTAATGATAATTCTGGTCGTTAATGTTTATGTTGACACCAGGAGCAGACTTGGTCCCTCGGGTGAATAGGGGGGTTTTGGGCCCCCTGATTTTAGTCACTTTTCTCATGCTGACTCAGTTTGGGCTCTTCTGATGGCCTGGACTGTCAGTCTATTCCTGATTGCCCAACTGCTCAGCCCATCCCTGGTTAACACTTGTATGATAAAGACTATGGAATTTTCCTGAGTACTGCATGGGAGTTGGCTGGCCTGAAAATATTTTCTTAAGATGTTTCTCAGATTAAGAACAATCCTTGTTGGCTTAAGACCAATGTAGGAATCAAAATACTCTAGCAAATGTTGAAAATTATATCTACTGTATCAAAGTGTTTTTTCAAAGCCTTTTTAAGGAGCATTTTAATGTTTTGTAGCTTGTAATTACATTTTGGCTGCACACTCACATGGATTTATTTATTTACATCCTTTCCAGGTAAAGCTCTCACTAATTACTGGATTGTGTTGGATGGCAGACTCAATGGAAATGATGATACTGGCTATACTAGGCCCAGCACTGCACTGTGATTGGCATCTCTCAGAATGGAAGCAAGCCCTCCTCACCACATCTGTGTTCATTGGTTAGTAGGTATTAAAGAAATGTTAAGGACATGACTTTATACATTGGAATGTTTCAAAGACTAATTGATTTTAGCAGATGAGATGTTGAAAGAGGGTGAACTGATTGATTTTAGCAGGTGAGATGTTGAAAGAGGGTGAGCTGATTGATTTTAGCAGATGAGATGTTGAAATAGGGTGAACTGAGAAATTTTTTTGGGAATATATATGGGGAAAGGGGAGAAAGAATACTACCCTGGTCTTTCCTGTGTGTCGTAGAATGTGTCTCAAGGGGGTGGGAGCCAGGAGCTGGAAACCCTCCTCTCCTTTTATTTTTGATTTCTAAAAGTTAGAGCATAAGAAAAAGCCAAGCAAAGAGTGCTCATCGTCCTCTAAGGCTTAGACAGGAGTGACTGAAAAGTTTGTGAAAAGAAGGGAGAGAGAGTGATATGTTTGAGGAGAGGAAATTGAATGTTCTAGCTCTGAGCAAAACAAAGTAAAAGGGAAAGGGGAAGAACTGTATGTGAATGTCTCATGTGAAGTCAGGGGTTAGTGTGAAAGTGAGAGCTAAGGAAGGGGTAGCACTGCTGCAGAAGGAGGAAGTATGGGAGTGAAAGAGTGTAAAGAAGTGAGCCTCAGAATGATGCGGGTGAAAATGAAAGGAGTACAAGAGGTAGGTGATTGTTTGTGCTTATGCAGCTGGAAATGAAAGAACTAAAGAAGAGAGATGAATGTTTTGAGAGGAACAGAGGGAGTGTGTCAGCAGCTTTGATGCAAGTGTTAGGAATGGGTGATTAGAATGTGAGAGTGGATAATTCGGCAGTTAAGGGTATAACTGTGTGGCATAGGGTACCTGGTGTTGTGAATAAGAATGGTTAACAGCTTGTGGAGTTGTGCTGAACGAGGTCTGGTGAGTGGGAATACTAGGTTTAGAAAGGACATATATAAGTATGCATGATTATGTAAGAAAGATGTAAAAGGGGCATCATTGAATTACATACTTGTTAATAGGTGTGCAAAGGGGTGACTCTTGAATTTGAATGAAATGAGAGGGGCAGCTGGTGTTCAGTCATTACGTAGTGGAGTTAAGGATGAATATTTATTTGAGGCTTTAGGAAAAGTGGAAATGATATGGGTGGGAATAGGGCTGTGAAAGTGAGTGTGCTTAGAAAAGAGGCTTGTGAGGAGAAGTATCAGGACCAATTGAGCATAGAAATGGGAGAATGTGATAGCAAATGTAGCTAGGGGGGTGGAAGAGGAATGGGAGGTATCAGGGAAGCTATGCTTACATGTATAAGTGAAGTTTATAGCATGCAGAAGGTGGGGACAGACAGGTGAGAAATAGTAGTGAGTGATGGGGTGAGGAAGTGGAATTGCTAAACAGGTGAGAAAGAGTAGTGAGTGATGGGTTGAGGAAGTGAAATTGCTAGTGAAAGAGAAAAGAGAGGTGTATGAGTATTATTTGCGAGGAAGAAGTAAACATGATTGGGAGATGTACAAGAAAAAATAGCAAGAGGTCAAGGGTAAGGCACAGGGGTTGAGAAAGAGGGTGAATGAGAGTTGGAGTGAGTGAGTATTAGCAAACTTCAGGAAGAATAAGAAAATGCTTTGGAAGGAGGTCACTAGTGTGATAAAAACAAGAAATATGAGATCAGTGAAGAAGGCAAATAGGGAAGTGGTAACAGGCAGAAATGAGGTGAAGAGGAGATGGATTGGCTGTTTGAAGTGTTGTTAAAAGTGTTTGATGATTGGACAGCAGATGTGGAATGTTTTGGACGTGGATATATGGTTAGTGAAAAAGTCATGGAGAGTATTTTGAGCATAAGAAAAGAGGTGGTGGAAGCTTTGCAGCTGGAGTGGATGGTGTTGTAGTTGAATTTCTTTAGAAAAGGGGTGATTGTGTTGTTTGGTTATATAGGATTTCCAGTGTATGTATGGCTTATGGTAAGGTGCCTGAGGTTTGACAGAATGCCTGTACAGTGCCATTATATGAAGGCAAGTGGGACAAAAGTGAATGTTTGAATTTGATGGTACTAGTTTGTTGCATGTCGCTGGTAAGTTGTATAGGCGAGTGGTGATTGATAGGGTGGTTGCATGTACAGATTTTCAGACTGGGGAGGAAGATTGTGGGTTCAGGAGTGATAGAGGATATGTGGATCAAGCATTTGCTTTAAAAGATTTGTATGAGAAATACTTAGAAGAGATACAGAAGGACATCTATGCAATGTTTATGGATATGGAGTGAGGCATATGATAGGATTGATAGAGATTCTATGTGAAGGGTGTTCCAAATAGACGGTGTGGGAAGAAAGCTCTGAGAAGCAATGAAGAGTTTTTTCAGGAGAGCAAGGCAAATGTGTAAGTAGGTAGGGAAGAGGGTGAGTGCTTCTAGGTGAGGGTGGGTCTGCAGCATGGGCATATGATGTCACCGTCACATTTTGATTTCTTTATGAATGGGTTGATGAGGAAGGTGAACAGAAGGATCTTGGAGAGAGGAGTTGGTATGCACTGTTAGGGTCAAGGGGTGCCTAGGAGGTGAGTTATTTGTTTTTTGTTGATGATACAGTGTTGGTGGCAGATCTGAATGAGAAACTGTAGAGTGTTTGTGTGGAAAACATTGAGAGTCAATATGAATAGAAGCATGTACATTAGGTTTAGCAGTGAAAAGAGAAGGTTATTTAGAGTGTGAGTTTGAATGGAGAGAACATGGAGGAAGTGGAGTGCTTTATTAACCTGGGAATGAATATATAGGCAATAGCTAGTAAGCAGCCAATGATTCGTACAACCCACCTGGGTATCAGGAGGGTTATTGCTGTTTTTTAGTGAGTCAGCACTTCAGTAGTTAAGTTGCACTCTTGTAACCCAGTAGCTGTCTTTCTTTTCTGCCTCTCCCACACGTAGACTACTGGCATTCTGTCCGTAAACATACAATCTCTCCGTATCACACATAACACTTGACAACCTTTAACTCACAAAGCTCCTTCTTCCTAACTCTAGATCTTGTGGTGAGCACTATGTGCTAACCCTGTCTTGTGGCAAAATGGTAAGAGTAATTGATAAAAGTAGTAGGTAGGAACATTTATGCAGAAGCATGAGGTAGAAATGTTAGGTAGAAGTCATGAGTAGGAACGTTTAGGCATTAGCATTAGGTAGAATTATTAAGTAAAGTAGTAGGTAGGAATGTTAGGCAGGAGCATTAGGTAGAAGCAGTCTTTAGGAACATTAAGTAGAAGCTTCTGCAAATATGCTAGAGTTAACTTCTACCAGTGACTTATTAAGGATGAGGCACTAAAAGCCAAGAAGCAGCACTAGAGGTTATTGGTTATGGAGACTCCATTGCTGTAGCCACCCCCATGAGGGGGTTACAGGAGGAAACAGGCTTCAAAGATATAGAGACACAGAATGGATATGTCAGGAAATGATATGATAGAACTAAAAGTGGATCATAGGATGGATAAGGGTCAAAGTTCATAGGTACACTGAAAGGTCAGTCTTTAAAGGCAAAGATGGATATGTTCGATTGTATAGAATTTCCATCCATGCTATGTGGTTGCAAGACATGGGCATTATACAAAAATGTAAAGATGAGGGTACATGTGTTGGAAATAAAATGCTTGAGGAAACTAGTGAGGTGTGAGGAGGGTTGATTGAATAAGAAATGATAGGGTAACTACCTGCCAAGTACCTATAACAAGATTTTGCCATGGTGGCAGGGCTAGCATGTTGCAGTCACCACTTGCCTCGTATGTTGACAAAAGATGTTTCTCTGAAGGATTATTAAAAGGGCATACTTGTCAGAAGTGGAAAGAATTAGGTGAAGGTGGAACTAGTAAGGAGGTAGAAGGACATAGTGAAAGATGCTTTGAAGGCTCAGTGCCTGAACATGCAGTAGGGTGTGAGGTGTGTAGGGGATGACATGCTTTCTGTAGGATGAACAAGGACATGTGAAGTTGTTGGAGGCAACCACAGAAAGGATAGGGGGATCTAGTTTTGGTGCATTATACATGACAGCTAAAGATTGGATGTTAGCAACTGAGGTCATTTCTTTGTTTGCTCCTGGTCCTATCTCACTAGCTCAGGAAATGGCAAACCACGAGAATCGCTCCACTTGAGCCATACGGTCGCCACTGAATGATATATTACGAAACCTAAAGGCCACCATGTTGAGAAAGTCAAAGGAGGTGTATGAAGACAACTACCATGTAGAGAGCACCTGAGGATGATAATGAGAGTGTTGCATGTGAGGAAACCTGATGGAAAGAAAAGTCTTAAGTTTAATTTTTGAAAAAGAATTGTATCCTAGGTGGTTTCAACCAACCACATCAACAAAGCATTTGGTAGTGTCTTCCGATAAGTCCTCTCACAAAAAATAATTGATTTCATCCTCCACAAGTGTTTTACCAGTTTCATAGATGGCTGTGATGGGTGATTCATTCACAATAGCTTCACCCCTAAAACACTTAAATTTCTACAGTGGAGTTCCCCAAGGTGCAGTTCTTTTTCCATCCCTCTTCATTCTCTTCCAATATGACCTACCATTACCTTAAGGAAACTTCATCATGAAGGCCTTCTCATATGCAGACAATTTCACAGTCACATCACAACACCGTGACACCACAGGAGCAACATCAGACATGCAGCACTACATAACGCCGTTAGAACAATGGCTCACCAAGATCAGAATGTCTGTATGTCCTATGAAGTCTTCAGTCACTCTTTTTACCCTGGACATATATGAATCAAACTAACACCCTCCAGTCATTTTGTTTGGACACTCACTCCTTTGGTTTCACTGCTTTTTTATGTTTTCTTAGGCATAGTACCTCCTCCTGTCTTGTTAACCGTAATGTTCAGCAGGCTACTGTTCTATTGGCTACTCTCTTTCTTCTCTCTTGAACAAGTACCCTTGTTCACTCATATGCCAATGAAACCACTCTGCATACTCCATCTCACTTATCCTCCAGTCCTATCTTTTTCACAGATCATGTTTCCTCTCTCAATATGAACTTATGCAGTATTTTAGAATTGGGAAGCAGTAACCTTGTGAATTTGATATTGCTAAAATGCAGTTTCTTCCTATATATATCTTTTTCTAAGAATCATTTGTTTTCTTCTGTTCAGTTTCAACCCACCCCAAATTAACCCTCTAATGATAAGCATTTTCTCTTAGAAGCCCCTCGTAATCAACATCACAAAGTCTGTTTCCTAAAAGCTGGGAGTGTCATAGAAGTGCCATAATTGTTTAACATGTGAGCATCTATTTCATATCTACATGGGTTTTATTCACCCAGATATAGAATACTGTTCCCACATATGGGATTGCTCATTCTCTACTTCTCTATTGACTATTATTATTATTTTTGTATTATACTTAATCTCTGTTTCCCACATGAGCGAGATAGCACCAGAAAAACAAACAAAGAATGGCCCATCCACTCATATACACATGTATATACATAAGCACCAGAAAAACAAACAAAGAATGGCCCATCCACCACATATACTATTAAGACCTTCCAAAAGCGTCTCTCTCAACCCTATCACATGCCTTCTCCAGATCCATGAATGCTACATACATATCCATCTGTTTTCGAAGTATTTCTCTCATACATTCTTCAAAGCAAACACTTGATCCACACATCCTAAATCACCTCTGAAACCATACTGCTCTTCCCGTCTGGTGCTCTGTACATGCCTTCACCCTCTCCATCAACACCCTCCCATATAATTTCCCAGGAATACTCAACAGACGCCTCTGTAGTTTGAGCACTCATCTTTATACCATTTGCCTTTGTACAATAGCACTATGCATGCATTCCACCAATCCTCAGGCACTTCACCATGGTCCATACATACATTGAAACAATTAACAACACAGTCACCCCTTTTTTTTTATAAATTCCACTGCAATACCATCCAAACCCACTACCTTGCCAGATTTCATCTTCCACAAAGTTTTCACTACCTCTTCTCTCTTAACCTAACCATTCTCCCTGACCCTTTCACTTCACACAATGCCCCGACCAAAATACCCTGTATCTGCTACTCTCTCATCAAACACATTCAGTAGACTCTCAGAATACTCACTCCATTTCCTTCTCACTTCATTACTACCAAAACACCCTGTATCTGCCACTCTGTCATCAGTCACATTCAAGAAACCTTAAGAATATTCACTCCATCTCCTTCTTACTTTATTACCCTGTATCTGCCATTCTGTCATCAAACACATTCAAGAAACCTTCAAAATACTCACTCCATCTCCTCACTTCATTACTACTTGTTATTACTTTCCCCCCTCACTGATGTTCCCATTTGTTTTCTTGTCTTACACACATTATTTACCTCCTTCCAAAACATCTTTTTATTCTCCCTAAGGTTTAATGAGACTCTCTCACCCCTACTCTTATTTGCCCTCTTTTTCAACCCTTGCACCTTTTTCTTGACCTCCTGCTGCTTTCTTTTATACATCTCCCAGTCATTTGCACTCCTTCCTTGCAAATATTGTCCAAATGCCCCACTTTTCTCTTTTACTAACAAGAAACCTTTCTAATCTGCCTATCTCCCACCTTTCTCATGCCACATGCATCTTTTACACAGGCCATTTCTGCTTCCCTAAATACATCCCATTTCTCACCCACTCCCCTCTCATCATTTACTCTCATCTTTTGCCATTCTACACTCAATCTCTCTGGGTATTTCCTCACACAAGTCTCCTTTCTAAGCTCACTTACTCTTACCTCTCTTTTCTCCCCAACATTCTCTCTTTTGAAAACCTCTTCAAACCTTCGCTTCCACAGGATAGTGATCAGACATCCCTCCAGCTGCCCATTCTCAGCACATTAACATCCAAAAGTCCCTCTTTTACACGCCTATCAATTAAGATGTAATCCAATAATGCCCTTTGACTATCTCTTCTACTCACATACGTATACTTATATATATCTATCTTTTTAAACCAGGTTTTCCCAATCACCAGTCATTTTTCAGCACACAAATCCACAAGCTCTTCATCATTCCCATTTACAACACTGAACACCCCATATACACCAGGTATATCCTCAACTGCCACATTACTTACCTTTGCATTTAAATCACCCATCTCTAAAACCCAGTCTTGTGCATCAAAGCTGCTGACGCACTCACTCAGCTGCTCCCAGAACACTTGCCTCATGATCTTTCTTCTCATGACCAGGTGTATAAGCACCAATAATCACCCATCTCTCCATCCACTGTCAGTTTTACCCACATCAGTCTAGAATTTACTTTCTTACACTCTGTCACATACTCCCACAACTCCTGCTTCAGGAATATTGCTAATCCTTCCTTTGCTCTTGTCCTCTCACCAACCCCTGACTTTACTCCCAAGACTTTCCCAAACCACTCTTCCCCTTTACCCTTCAGCTTTGTTTCACTCAGAGCCAGAACATCCAGGTTTCTTTCCTCAAACATACTACTTATCTCTCCTTTCTTTTCATCTTGGTTACATTCACACACATTCAGACACCCAAATCTGAGCCTTTGAAGAGGATGAGCACTCCCTGCTTGACTTCTTCTTCTGTTTCCCTTTTTAGAAATTGAAATTCAAGGAGGGGAGAGTTTCCAGCCCCCCTCCTCAGCCCCCTTTAGTTGCCTTCTACTACACATGGGGAATACGTGGGAAGTATTCTTTCTCATTGGTTTTCCTGGCGTCACCTCCTCAACCTTCCCATTTCATGTTCTATGATTTTACTTCTTTCATTCTATTCACTGGATACTATTTTGGCTATTGTTCTCATGAGCTGTCTGCATGTGTCCCCACCCTTAAGGTTTGGTCCCATGTCACTCATTTGGCTGCTGCTTCCCTCAGTTCCTGTGTGGAGACCAACCACACATGGATTGATTGGTGTGATGCCTTTTTCCCGTTGAACAGTTAAGCTGTGGAATGCTCCTCCTACCTTAGTCATTCCCTCTTCAGATAACCCTTCTTCCTTTAAGAATCAGGTCTACAAACACATGTGGAGCCCTGTTAAATTTTTACTTTCTTTTTTTCTTTTGCCTGAGATAGCCTTGATTGGAGAATGATCTAACTGTGCCATATTGGTATCTAAGAGAAAATTCCTGCAATAGGCCTGACAACATACTGAACTTTCACTTAAAACACTATGGCCCATTTGAAGTCCAAGCACTAGCAAATATCTTCAGTTACTCCTAGGTACACAACAAAATCCCTAAAATCTTGAAACTTGCAAACATAATACCACTCCTAAAACCTGTCAAACCACTCAACTCCCCCTCATTGTACTGCCATACATCACTTTTACCCTCATTATTCAGACTCGCTGAAAAGTTTTAACACACAATGAAATGAAACAAAACATCCTACTCTCACCTACACAGCATAGCTTCAAAGCCGATCTCTCAACCACCACACTACACACTGATCTCACATATCTTAAATGTATATGCTTGCCTTCATCCATTCATGGCACTACCCTGCCAGACAGGAAGCAGCATCATTACCCCCTGCTTCAGCAGGGTAGCACCAGGAAGACAGACAAAAAAGGCCACATTCATTCACACTCAGTCTCTAGCTGTCATGTGTAATGCACTGAAACCACAGCTCCCTATCCACATCTAGGCTCCAGAGACATTTAGCATGCCCTGGTTTAGTCCATTGACAGCATGTCGACCCCGGTATACCACATCGTTCCAATTCACTGTATTCCTTGCATGCCTCTCACCCTCTTTTATGTTCAAGCCCCAATTGCTCAAAATCTTTTTTGCCCCCATGCTTCCACCTACAGTTTGGCCTCCTGCTGCTCCTTGTTCCCTCCACCTCTGACACATATATCCTCTTTCTCAACCTGTCCTCACTCATTCTCTCCATATGTCCAAACCATTTCAACACACCCTCTTCTGCTCTCTCAACCACACTCTTTTTATTTCCACACATCTCACACTTTCATTACTTACTCGATCGAACCACCTCACACCACATATTGTCCTCAAGCATTTCATTTCCAATATTTACCCCCCCCCCCCCTGTATGGCCCTATCTATAGCCCATGCAACGCAAACATATAATATTTTTGGAACTACTATTCATTCAAACATATCCATTTTTGCTCTCCGAAATAGCGTTCTCTCTTTCCACACATTCTTCATCACTTCCAAAACCTTCGCCCAATCCCCCACCCTGTGGCTCACTTATGCTTCCATAGTTCCATTTGCTGCTAAGTCCAGTCCCAGATATCTAAAACACTCCACTTCCTCCAATTTTTCTCCATTCAACTTACACCCCAACCCCAGTTAACTTGTCCCTCAACCCTACTGGACCTAGTAACCTTGCTCTTATTCTCAACATTCTCCTTTCACACACTTTTCCAAACTCAGTCACCAGCTTCTGTAGTTTCTCACTCAAATCAGCCATCTGAGCTGCATTATCGATGAAAAACAACTGACTTCCCAGGCCCTCTCTTCTCCAACAGACTGCGTACTCTCCCCTCTCCCCAAAACTCTTGCATTTACCTCCCTAACCACCCTATATATAAACAAATTAAACAACCATGGGGACATCACGCACCCCTTCCACAGACCAACCTTTGTTGGAAACCAGTCACTTTCCTCTCTTCCTACTCTTACACATTCCTTACTTCCATAGTAAAAACTTTTCATTGCTTCTAGCAGCTTACCTCCCCCACCATATTTAAGACCTTCCACAAAGCATCTCTATCAACCCCATCATATGCCTTCTCCAGATCTATAAATGCTACATACAAATCCATCTGTTTTTCTGAGTATTTCTCACACACATTCTTCAAAGCAGACACCTGATCCACATGTCCTCTACTACTTCTGAAACCACACTGCTCTTCTCCAGTCTGATGCTGTGTACATCCCTTCACCCTTTCAGTCAGTACCCTCCCATATATTTTCCCAGAAGTACTCTACAAACTTATGCCTCTGTAGTTTGAACACTCACCTTTATCCCTTTTGCCTCTGTACAGTGGCACTATGCATGCATTCCGCCAATCCTCAGGCACTTCACCATGATGTATACGTACATTGAATATCCTTACCAGCCAATCAACAACACCATCACCCACTTTCTAAATGAATTCTACTGCAATACCATACAATCCCACTGCCTTGCTGGCTTTTATCTTCCGCAAATCTTTCACTATCTCTTCTTTCTTAACCAAACCATTATCTCTGACCCTCTGTTTTCACACACCACTCTGACCAAAACACCCTACATCTGCCACTCTGTCATGAAACATATTCAGTAAACCTTCAAAATACTCACTCTGTCTCCTTCTCACTTCATCGCTACTTGTTATTACTTCCTCCCTTTCCCCCTTCAAGTATGTTCCCATTTGTTCTCGTCTTACGAATGTTATTCACCTCCTTCCAAAATTTTTTTGTATTTTCCCTAAAGTTTAATGATACTCTCTCATCCCAGCCCTTATTTGCCCTCTTTTTCAACCCTTGCACCTTCCTCTTGACCTCCTGCCACTTTCTTTTATACAACTAGTCATTGCAATCCTTCCTTGCAAGTATCGTCCAAATGCCTATCTTTTTCTTTCAATAACAGCTTTACTTCTCCATCCCTCCACTCGCTACCCTTTCTAATCTGCCCACCTCTCACCTTTCTCATGCCATCACTGCTTCCCTAACTACATCCCACTCCTCACCCATTCCCCTCATGTCATTTGCTCTCACCTTTTGCCATTCTGCACTCAATCTCTCCTGGTACTTCCTCACTGTATTTCAGTTTCTAAAAAACAGAATAAAAGGAGCCAAGCAGGGAGTGTTCATCCTCCTCAAAGACCCAGGCTAAGGTGTCTAAATGTGTATGGATGTAACCACGTTGAGAAGAGAGGAGAGATAGGTAGTAAGTTTGAGGAAGGAATGTGGATGTTCTGGCTATGACTGAATCAAAGCTCAAGGGTAAAGGGGAAGAATGGTTTGAAAATGTCAGAGTAAAGTCAGGGGTTCATGAGAGGACAAGAGCTAAGGAAGGAATAGAACTACTACTGAAGCAGGAATTGTAATAATGTGTAAAAGAGTGTAAGAAAGTGAATTTTAGAGTGATGTGAGTAAAAATGAAAGTGGATGGCAAGAGATGGGTGATTATTAGTGTATAGTGTTTTAGAAGGAGGTGAATAACATGCATAATACAAGAGAACAAATGGAAACATCAGTGAAGGGGGCAAGTGAGGAGTTAAGAACAGGTATTGATGAAGTGAGAAGGAGATGGAGTGAGTATTTTGAAGGTTTGTTGAGTGAGTTTGGTGATAGAGTGGCAGATACAGGGTGCTTTGATCAGGGTGGTGTGCGAAGTGTGAGGGTCAGGGAGAATGCTTTGCTAAAGAGAGAAGAGGTAGTGAAAGCTTTGAGGAAGATAAAATCTGGCAAGGCAGCAAGTTTGGATGGTATTGTAGTGGAATTTATTACAAAGGGGGTGACTGTGCTGTTGATTGGTTTGTAAGGATATCCAATGTATGTATGGACCATGGTGAAGTGCCTGAGGATTGGCGGAATGCATGCATAGCGCTGTTGTACAGAGGCAAAGTGGATAAAGATGAGTGTTCAAATTACAGAGGCATAAGTTTGTTGTGTATTCCTGAGAAATTATATGGAAGGTAATAGATTGAGAGAGTGAAGGCATGTACAGAGCATCAGATTAGGGAAGAGCAGTGTGGTTTCAGAAGTGGTAGAGGATGTGTGGATCAGATGTTTGCTTTGAAGAATGTATGTGAAAAATACTTAGAAAAACCTTCAGATTTGTATGTAGCATTTATGAACCCGGAGAAAGCATATGATAGGGTTGCTAGAGATTCTTTGTGGAAGGTTTTAAGAGTATATGATATGGGAGGTAAGTTGCTAGAAGCAGTGGAGTCTTTATCAAGGATATAAGGCATGTGTACGAATAGGAAGAGAGGAGAGTGATTGATTCCCGGTGAATGTTGGTCTGCAGCAGGGATGTGTGATGTCCCCATGGTTGTTTGATTTGCTTATGGTTGGGGTGGTTAGGGAGGTAAATGCAAGAGCTTTGGAGGGAGGGGCGAGTATGCAATTTGTTGTGGATGAGAGGGCCTGGGATGTGAGTCAGTTGTTGTCTGCTGATGATACATCTGTTGTGGCTGATTCATGTGAGAAACTCCAGATATTGGTGACTGAGTTTGGAAAAGTGTGTGAAAGAAGAAAGTTAAGAGTAAATGTGAATAAGAACAAGGTTATTAGGTTCAGTAGGGTTGAGGGACTAGTTAATTGGAATGTAAGCTTGAATGGAGAAAAACTGGAGGAAGTGAAGTGTTTAAGATATCTGGGAGTGGACTTAGCAGCAGATGGAACCATGGAAGCCACATTACAGGAATAGCTAAATCTGCCTCTGTGAAACTGGGTGTTCTGTTTAGATGTCAAAACTTCTCTTCTGAACAGTTGCTCTGTTTATACAAGGGATTGATTTGTCCTTGTATGGAGTACTGCTTTCACTTTTGGGTTTTTCTAGCTCTGCACCCTTACTTAACAGAGTTGAGTTGAAAACAGTCCACCTTATAAACTGTCCCAGGATAACTTCCAAAACTGACCCCCTTGCCTTGTGCCACAGTGTTGGTTCACTTTCCTTCTTCTGGTATTACTTTGGTTTTTGCTCCTGAAGCCTGGCTGCTTGTGTGACCACACCACTAGCTAGACCACTCAGTACTTGGCAAGCTGCTCTGTCACACAATTATTGTGTGGACATCAGCAACTCAAGGGTGGGCTGTTTTGACTACTACTTCTTTCCAGACATGTCGAAGCTTAGCAACTCTCACCTTTCTCACGTCTTTTCCAGTAACTATAATCTGGCATGTTTCAAAATACAGGATTTTCACTTTCTCAAAAATTCATAAGTACTTTAATATGTCATTTCTTTTTCCATTTGATGATTCTCTCTATATTTCAGTTAGGGCCTGCCCTTGATGTGGACTTGTCCATGACTGGAACCTTATACTTATGAAAAAAGAGTGGATGAGGAATGGGAGGTATTTAGGGAAGGAGCAGTAACATGTGTGAGAGATGCATGTGTGGCATGCATAAGGTGAGAAGTGGGCAGATTAGAAAGGATAGTGAGTGGTAGGATGAAGAAGTAAAGTTGCTAGTGAAAGAGAAAAGGAAGGCATTTGGGTGATACAGGAAATGAGTGCAACTGATTTGGGGATGCATAAGAGAAAGTGCTGGTCAAGAGTAAGGTGCAGTGGTTGAGAAAGAGGGCACGTGAGAGTTAGGATGAGTGAGTATCAGTAAACTTTAGGGAGAATAAGAGGATATTTGGGAAGGAGGTTAATACTGTGTGAAAAAAAAAGATAGGAACATCAGTAAAAGTGGCAAAAATGGGAGTAGTAACAGTTAGTGATGAAGTGAGGATGAGATGGACTGAGTATATTGATGATAGGGTGGCAGATGTAGGGCTATGGAAAGTGATTTTGAGAAGAGACAAGAGGTGTTGAGAGCCTTAAGTAAGATGAAATGTGGCAAGGTGGGTGGAGTAGATGGTATTGTAGTTGAAGTTCATAAGAAAGGGGGTAACTGTCTTGTTGATTGGTTAAATAGGATTTTCTGCTTTGTATGGATCATGATGAGATGCCTAAGGAGTGGCAGATTTCATTATAGTGTCATTGTATACAAGTAAGTGGTATAAAGGTGAGTGTTTAAGCTACAGAGGTGTAAGTTTTTAAGTGTACCTTGTAAGTTGTATGGGAAGGTTGTGATTGAGAGGATGAAGACATGTACAGAGCATCAGACTGGGGAAGAGTGGTGTGGTTTCATAAGTGTTAGAGGATGTTTGCTTTAAAGAGTATGTGAGAAATACTTAGAAAATGGATGGATTTGTATGTGGCATTTACAGATGTGGAAAAAGCATATGATAGGGTTAATAGAGATGCCTTGAGGAGGGTCTTAAGAACACTAAGTGTGGGAGGAAATCTGCTTGAAGCTGTAAGAAGTTTTTATCAAAAGTGTAAGGCATGTGTGCAAATGGGAGGAGAGGAGAGTAAATGGTTCCAAGTGAAGGTTGGTCTGTGGCAGGAGTTTGTGATGTCAAAATGTTATTCAATATTTGTATGGATGGGGTGGTGGTGGAGGTAAATATGAGATTCTTGGAGAGAGGGGTGAGTATGCAGCCTGTAGAATGCCTGGAAAGTGTGTCTGGTGGATGATTCAAATGAGAAATTGCCAGAGATGGTGACTGAATCAGGAAAAGTGTGGGAAAGAAGGAAGTTGAGAGTAAAAGTGAATAAAAAGCAAGGTTATTTGGTATTGCAGGGTGTAGGAACTGGCTAGTTGGGGTGTGAGTTTGAATGGAGAAAAACTGGAGAAATTAAAGTGTTTTAGATACCTGGGAGTGAATAATTATAATGGCAGAACATGGAACTATGAAACCAGAAGTGAGTCATAGGATGGTTGAGGGGACAAAGGTTCTGGGAGCACTGAAGATTATGAGGAAATAGAAAACATTGTTTGGGAATGCAAAAATGGGTATGTTCGAAGGTGCAGTATTCCCAACATTATTATATGGATGCCAGGCATGGTCTGTTGATAAGGCTATGCAAAGGAGGGTGGATGTGTTGGAAATGAAATGTTAGAGACAATATTTGGTGTAAGGTGGTTTGATTAAGTAATGAAAGGGTAAGAGGGAAGTGTGGTAATGAAAAGAGTGTGGTTGAGAGAGTTGAAGAGAATGTGCCAAAATACTGTGTTCATATGGAGATAATGAGTTAGGAAAGGTTGACAAAGAGGATACATGTGTTAGAAATGGAGGGAACATTGAGAACAGGAAGACCAAATTGAAGATGGAAGGGTGGAGTGAAAAAGATTTTTAGTGATTGGGGCATGAACATGGAGAAGGTTGAAAGGCATGCATGGGATAGATTGAATTGAAATGATGTGTTTTATAGGTGTTGACATGCTGTCAGTGGACTGAACCAGGGTATGTGAAGTGTCTAGGGTAAACCATGGAAAGTTCCATGGGGCCTGGTTTTGGATAGGGAGCTGTGATTTCGGTGTATTATATATGATAGCTAGAGAATGGAAGTGAACAAATGTGGCCTTTCTTCATGAGTTTCTGGTGCTACCTTGCTAGTGTAGGAAATGGTGATTGAATATGAAAAAGTAACCTATTTTTATAGAAGGTGGCTAAAGATGGCTGGAGTTGGGAGCAGGAAGCCCTTCCCACATATTTTAGTTTTAAAAAGTTGAAACAGAAGAAGGAACCAAGCAAGGAGTCCTCATCTTCTTCAAAGTCCCAGGGTGGGGTGTCTCATTGCTTGTGGATGCAACCAAGATGAAAAGAGGAGAGAGATAGGTAGTATGTTTGAGGAGATGAACCTAGATATTTTTGAGTGAAACAAAGCTAAAGGGGAAAGATGAAGAATAGTTTGGAATGTTTACAGGTTTTCTTACCATGCCTTGCCTTCCCTTCCTTATCTTCAATAAATACTTTCTCTGTACTCCTTGTGACCACCTTGGGTAGACACCAGTGATTTGTAAATTGTGAGCTCAGAACAGTAGGTAGGGAGTGGGTTGATGACATCAACACTGTAATGCTTGCCGGCTGATCATAGGCATCCTTGAGCGATGAAGAAGCAGCTGCAACGACCCAAAGGTGTTTTGTAAAGGGAGAGTGAAGGCTGATGCCTCCTTACTGAAGCATGAAGGTAAGAAGAACCTAGAACCATACATTCCCAGGGAACAATTCTCATCTTGAGGCATCACCATAGTGAGATGATTTTCAGTTTTCAATACCTCCATATCTCTAATGGTAAGCTTATTATTTTGTTTTGTTTTATTTAGGAATGATGCTAAGCTCAGCCTTCTGGGGTAATCTGTCTGACAAGTATGGAAGAAAGAAATCTCTAAGATTAGCTGCAGTGATGTTGGCTTATTGGGGGTTACTTTCTGCATTTGCTCCCACCTACAGTTGGATTGTGTTGTTAAGAGGCCTTGTGGGATTTGCCATCGGCTGTGTTCCTCAGTCGTGAGTAAAAAGTGTTTATATTCTTTAATATTTCTCATGCATGGTAATGTTTTATTGCTTTGCTTCTCCCTGATTTATTTGATCCAGTGTTTGTGCTTTGGATAGGTAGATGTAAGCTTTTTGTGGTGTACTTTTTGTTTTTGTTTGTATGTTGCATTGATTTGAATAATTTGGTGTACTGCATATAAGTGTTTAGTCCTTTTTAGTATGTCTTTATATTTAATGATGTGCACAGAGTTTGAAACTTTAACATTTATTTGCAGTGTTACCCTGTATGCAGAATTTTTACCAGCTCACCAGCGTGGGAAGTGTGTTGTGTTGCTTGATGTGAGTGCATTTTTGCTATTTCTTTCACAGTGTTCTTTTGTACCTTAAAACACTATTTTGATTATCAATACACCAGGGCCTCCACTTCCAAAGGAGTCACATTCCTGTACAGCTCATCTGAAGTTGAAAACATCATAAGTCAATCATTTTAAGTCCATACTGTGATGGGGGATATATTTCTGAATAAAGATTTTCTGTCTAACCCTTATAGATGGATTATACCAGAAACAATTTAGCTCTCCACCCTTATACCATACTCTTTCCAGACATGATTTAGGCAATATTTAATGAAATTTGCTGGAAAAGTTACTGAAGCATGTTGCTGAGGGCTGTAAATGCTGCTAGATTGGTGTGGGTGACTGGGAGGGAGGGATACTAGTGTTATCCATGTAACCCCCTGATTCAACACCTGTTGCTATATCATCGATATTGCAGGTGATATTTGAGAGATCTACCAAAGAGTGTGATGATGAGAGTGGTGGTGGAGAATCAGAATACCTCCGTAGACAAAAAATGCAAACAACAACAGACCATTGTGTCCTTTCAAAACTGTTTGTAATAGTGGGAGATATCAGAAACTCACAGAATAGTTTAGTAAAAGTTGCAAGGCATACAGATGATTCAAAGAGAATAACATGTAAGTTGTCATTTTGATTATGAAGGTGCAAGTAGGGAAGTCATCGACTTTAAGCAAAGTATTTATTAACTCTACTCTTAAACTTATTCATAATAATTTATAGTACTGCTTTCAACCACTCTAATTGGCATATCATTCCACATATCAACATTTGTGTTGAGGAAAAATTACTTTGCCTCATTCAAGGTTAAATTGTTAGCTCATGAGCTTACATACATTACTACGAATAAAGTCAGATGAATCAAGTCATAGGTAACTTGATAGATCAAGTACCTATGATGGGATTTTGCCACAGTGACAGGACAAGCATTTAGTACTCACCGCATGACTTACTTGTTAGATAATGCTACTTTTCTTGATGGCAACTTCTCTGATATGGCTCTATGTTTGAGGGTTCATTTAGTATTGTCTTCAACCAAGAGTCTTGCCTTCTTTTGAAAGTTCCTGCCGTTGCTCCATGTAAATTTCTTTGTTCTCATGATGGTGCAATGAGTAAGCATTTTAGCTTCCTCGCTGGACATTCATATGTTTTTGTTATATGGCTTTTTGATATCCTTTCAGTTATTATACTTGCTTTAATTGATTAATTCTGTATTTTTTTCTGTGAGTTGCTTTCAGATTCGAGATGTCGCTCTTTATACCTTTTGTTTTTCACTTGGCATATAGTATCATATATCTTTATCTGTGTCTTTATAGATAAGGGTTGGTAACCCAGAATACAAAAAGAGCTCATCCTCTCCAGAGCTGGAGTGTATGTAAAATTGAAATATCAGTTACAAAATAGCATCAAACATGCTGCGCGCACACAAACACATATGTTGTAGTTCATAATGAAGAAATGATAGTATGGCATTTTCACAGACTTTTTACATACTTCAGTGTACTTTACTTTCCATAACCCTGTTTGAATCATTATTTTCATAACAAATTGATGTAGAAAATCCACTGCTAGTATGAACCCATAACACTGAAACAGGAGTTTATTTTTTAGTTCTTAGACATGATAACGATGTTTCAAAACTACCTTCATCTTTCATTTCTTTCACATTGCTGGGTTATTGGTGGAGTGGTCCTTAGAGTTTCTTCTGTTTCCAAACTAATGCATGAAATGTTCCCAGCATATAGCTTAATGCACCTCCTGTTTGTGAGTTTCTTTGTGTGAAGAGAAGATTGCTTTTAGTTTCAAGCAGGACTGTAGAATTACTTTGTTGATGTAGATTTTCAGTTTGTTTTATATGATGTTTCCCTAAAAATCTTGCTCATACTGGTAAGTGGATCTAAAGATGAGAAAAATACCAAAAATGTATTTCTTCATATATTTGTAGGCATTCAATAATGAATCTGCACTCCAAACTCTGCTTGATCTAGTTTTTAAAGATCTATCTATGTGTGTGTAAACACCAGGATAGTTTCTACTTTTTCAGATATCCAAGTTCCATTAGAAAAATTCAAATTTTTGTAGTCCACATGAGTTTTCCTTGGAAATTAGTTAATTCAAATTTCAGTTCTGTTAGATCCTTTCCCATGAATTGTAAAAAGTTGATTGCAGAAGTGTTTGCTTCAAATGATAAAGTTACCTTTTACCTTATGAATTCCTGAAATTGTCCTCCAAATGATTTCTGCATTTTCAGATAACATTTTGTAAGTCAGCTTGTACTACATGACTTCTTTGTATTGCTTCAGTGATGGGAAATGAACCAGCAAAATATTCCAGAGTCTCTAACAAACAGCACTAGCTTTTGCTTACATGACTGCACCTTTCCTAAAAGCATGAGAGCTAGAATTCTCTTTACTTGTAGTTATCTGTTGAGTTGAATTTGAAGTGATGTCATCCATAAAGTGAAACTTCTGTGGCTATTGAGGTTAAATAAGGTTAGTGTATTCATAAGCTTTCTGCATAAATATCTGCACTTCTTCCAGACAGTTTGCAAAATATGCAAGCACTCATCCCATGAAAACTCACTGTGCTCTGTTGTTCAGAAGATCCAAATATTGACAGTGGACTTCTTCAAGAAGTTCATGAAACAGTTGGTGGTTCAGTCTTTGATTCACTATTTTCTTGGTCTTCATTTCCAAGGTTGTCAGTTCTGAGAACTCTGGTGGGGATGAGTGTTTACAGATTGCCTCTTGATGAATAACACAGTGAACCATTCCCTTTTTAATATATCTGCCTCCTTTTCTATTCACTGTACTAACATTAGTCTTTCTAGTAACATTTCATCTGTGGAACATCATCTTTCTTGTTCCTCTCCTGATATTTTACTTCTCTGTGAGACCCAGTCATATGATGATGTTTTCACTATCCCTTTCTCATATCATATTATATTTTTATTTCACTTGATCATCATTTTCTTGGTCAGTGAGGTAGTGCCAGGAAACAAACAAAGAAAGAATGGCCCACCCACTCATACACACACATATAAATACATAAATGCCCATACATGCACATATACACTCATATACATATCAATATATACTTACATACAGATGCATACACATACTCAGACAAACACATATATACACATGTACATATTCAGTACTTACTTGCCTTCATCCATTCCTGGCTTAACCCTACCAGACAGGAAACAGCATCGCAACCCCCTGCTTCAGCGAGGATGCACCACAAAAACAAACAAAAAAGGCCACAGTCGTTCACACTCAGTCTCTAGCTGTCATGTTTAATGCACCGAAACCACAACTCCTTATCCACATCCAGGCCCCACAGACCTTTCCATGGTTTACCTCAGACATCTCACATGCCCTGGTTCAGTTCATTAACAGCATGTCTACCCTAGTATACCACATCGTTTCAATTCGCTCTATTCCTTGCACGCTTCTCACTCTCCTGTATGTTCAGGCCCCAATCACTCAAAATCTTTTTCCCTCCATCCTTCCACCTCCAATTTGGTCTCCCGCTTCTCCTTGTTCCCTCCACCTCTGACATATATATCCTCTTTGTCAATCTTTCCTCACTCATTCTCTCTATAAGCTCAAAACATTTCAACACACCCTAATCTGCTCTCTCAACCACACTCTTTTTATTACCATGCATCTCTCTTACCCTTTCATTACTTATTCAGTCAAACCACCTCCCACCTTATATTGTCCTTAAACATCTCATTTCCAACACATCCACCCTCCTCCATACAACCCTCTCTATAGCCCATGCCTCACACCCATATAACATTGTTGGAACTACTATTCCTTCAAACATACCTATTTTTGCTCTCCATGACAATGTTCTTACCTTCCACACATTCTTCATTGCTCCCAGAACCTTCGCCTCTTCCGCCACCTTGTGACTGACTTCTGCTTCCATGGTTCCATTCCTGCTAAGTCCACTCCCAGGTATCTAAAACACTTCACTTCCTCTAATTTTTCTCCATACATACTTACATCCCAGTTAACTAGTCCCTCAACCCTACTGAACCTAATAACCTTGCTCTTATTCACATTTACTCTCAACTTTCTCCTTTCACATACTTTTCCAAACTCATCCCTAACTTCAGCAGTTTCACAATAGAGTCAGTTACCAGAGCTGTATCATTTGCAAACAACAACTTACTTCCCAGGCCCTCTCATCCCCAACAGACTGCTTACTCACCCCTTTCTCCAAAACTCTTGCATTTACCTCCCTGACCACCCCATCCATAAACAAATTAAACAACCATGGGGACATCACACACCCCTCCACAGACTAACCTTCACTGGGAACCAGTTGCTCTCCTTTCTTCCTACTCATACACATGCTTTACATCCTTGGTAAAAACTTTACACTGCTTCTAGCAACTTACCTCCCACACCATATACTCTTAAGACCTTCCACAAAGCATCTCTTATCAACCCTATCATATGCCTTTTCCTGGTCCATAAATGCTACATACAAATCCATCTTTTTTCTAAGTATTTCTCACACACATTCTTCAAAGTAAACACCAGATCCACACTTCCTCTACCATGTGTGGTTCAGAGCTGATATCTGTGCTTATTCCAACAACAACAACTGCGGTATGCAAGAGGACCTGGAGTCCCCAAACTTTGGTGTTATGTGGCTCAAGGTCTGTCTTTCAACTTCTAGACTTTCTCTTTGTGTTACTCACTGGTTTCCTAATTCTACAAACTTTGTATCTTTCTTTGACTCTTTCCACTCCTGTCATAAGGCCATGACATCCTCTCACCTGCAAGCCAAGATCCTCTCCCTAGGGATTACCTGCATTCACTGTTGAGAATGATTGGCTTCCTCTCATATGAAATGTGGGTGGTTGAAGCCCTCACATTCTCCATTCTCAGTTATCTAGAGCAAATTATCACCCACCGCACTATGACCACTCTCATGATATTCTAGATCTGTTTTTCACCTCCAATCCTTCACGCTGTAGTTACAAAATCTTGCCCCCAATCTGTTCATCTGACCATGCTATCATTTTTCATTTCATTTCAAGCTAGAAGTTTCAGTTTTCTAAATTATTTCTTACATTTTTCATATGTATATATATATGTGTGTATGTGTGTATATGTGCATATGTATGTGTATATTTTTTTTTTTTTTTTTTTTTGCTTTGTCGCTGTCTCCCGCATTTGCGAGGTAGCGCAAGGAAACAGACGAAAGAAATGGCCCAACCCACCCCCATACACATGCCTTGATTCAATCCACTGACAGCACGTCAACCAAGGTATACCACATCGCTCCAATTCACTCTATTCTTTGCCCTCCTTTCACCCTCCTGCATGTTCAGGACCCGATCACACAAAATCTTTTTCACTCCATCTTTCCACCTCCAATTTGGTCTCCCTCTTCTCCTCGTTCCCTCCACCTCCGACTCATGTATCCTCTTGGTCAATCTTTCCTCACTCATTCCCTCCATGTGCCCAAACCATTTCAAAACACCCTCTTCTACTCTCTCAACCACGCTCTTTTTATTTCCACACATCTCTCTTACCCTTACATTACTTATTCGATCAAACCACCTCACATCACACATTGTCCTCAAACATCTCATTTCCAGCACATCCACCCTCCTGCGCACAACTCTATCCATAGCCCACGCCTCGCAACCATACAACATTGTTGGAACCACTATTCCTTCAAACATACCCATTTTTGCTTTCCGAGATAATGTTCTCGACTTCCACACATTCTTCAAGGCTCCCAGAATTTTCGCCCCCTCCCCCACCCTATGATCCACTTCCGCTTCCATGGTTCCATCCGCTGTCAGATCCACTCCCAGATATCTAAAACACTTCACTTCCTCCAGTTTTTCTCCATTCAAACTCACCTCCCAATTGAATTGACCCTCAACCCTACTGTACCTAATAACCTTGCTCTTATTCACATTTACTCTTAACTTTCTTCTTTCACACACTTTACCAAACTCAGTCACCAGCTTCTGCAGTTTCTCACATGAATCAGCCACCAGCGCTGTATCATCAGTGAACAACAACTGACTCACTTCCCAAGCTCTCTCATCCCCAACAGACTTCATACTTGCCCCTCTTTCCAAAACTCTTGCATTCACCTCCCTAACAACCCCATCCATAAACAAATTAAACAACCATGGAGACATCACACACCCCTGCCACAAACCTACGTTCACTGAGAACCAATCACTTTCCTCTCTTCCTACACGTACACATGCCTTACATCCTCGATAAAAACTTTTCACTGCTTCTAACAACTTGCCTCCCACACCATATATTCTTAATACCTTCCACAGAGCATCTCTATCAACTCTATCATATGCCTTCTCCAGATCCATAAATGCTACATACAAATCCATTTGCTTTTCTAAGTATTTCTTACATACATTCTTCAAAGTTGATGGAGAGAGGTGGGTGATTATTGGTGCATATGCACCTGGGCATGAGAAGAAAGATCATGAGAGGCAAGTGTTTTGGGAGCAGCTAAATGAGTGTGTTAGCGGTTTTGATGCACGAGACCGGGTTATAGTGATGGGTGATTTGAATGCAAAGGTGAGTAATGTGGCAGTTGAGGGAATAATTGGTATGCATGGGGTGTTCAGTGTTGTAAATGGAAATGGTGAAGAGCTTGTAGATTTATGTGCTGAAAAAGGACTGATGATTGGGAATACCTGGTTTAAAAAGCGAGATATACATAAGTATACTTATGTAAGTAGGAGAGATGGCCAGAGAGCGTTATTGGATTACGTGTTAATTGACAGGCGTGCGAAAGAGAGACTTTTGGATGTTAATGTGCTGAGAGGTGCAACTGGAGGGATGTCTGATCATTATCTTGTGGAGGCTAAGGTGAAGATTAGTATGGGTTTTCAGAAAAGAGGAGTGAATGTTGGGGTGAAGAAGGTGGTGAGAGTAAGTGAGCTTGGGAAGGAGACCTGTGTGGGGAAGTACCAGGAGAGACTGTGTACAGAATGGAAAAAGGTGAGAACAATGGAAGTAAGGGGAGTGGGGGAGGAATGGGATGTATTTAGGGAATCAGTGATGGATTGCGCAAAAGATGCTTGTGGCATGAGAAGAGTGGGAGGTGGGCTGTTTAGAAAGGGTAGTGAGTGGTGGGATGAAGAAGTAAGAGTATTAGTGAAAGAGAAGAGAGAGGCATTTGGACGATTTTTGCAGGGAAAAAATGCAATTGAGTGGGAGAAGTATAAAAGAAAGAGACAGGAGGTCAAGAGAAAGGTGCAAGAGGTGAAAAAAAGGGCAAATGAGAGTTGGGGTGAGAGACTATCAGTAAATTTTAGTGAGAATAAAAAGATGTTCTGGAAGGAGGTAAATAGGGTGCGTAAGACAAGGGAGCAAATGGGAACTTCAGTGAAGGGCGTAAATGGGGAGGTGATAACAAGTAGCGGTGATGTGAGAAGGAGATGGAATGAGTATTTTGAAGGTTTGTTGAATGTGTCTGATGACAGAGTGGCAGATATAGGGTGTTTTGGTCGAGGTGGTGTGCAAAGTGAGAGGGTTAGGGAAAATGATTTGGTAAACAGAGAAGAGGTAGTAAAAGCTTTGCGGAAGATGAAAGCCGGCAAGGCAGCAGGTTTGGATGGTATTGCAGTGGAATTTATTAAAAAAGGGGGTGACTGTATTGTTGACTGGTTGGTAAGGTTATTTAATGTATGTATGACTCATGGTGAGGTGCCTGAGGATTGGCGGAATGCGTGCATAGTGCCATTGTACAAAGGCAAAGGGGATAAGAGTGAGTGCTCAAATTACAGAGGTATAAGTTTGTTGAGTATTCCTGGTAAATTATATGGGAGGGTATTGATTGAGAGGGTGAATGCATGTACAGAGCATCAGATTGGGGAAGAGCAGTGCGGTTTCAGAAGTGGTAGAGGATGTGTGGATCAGGTGTTTGCTTTGAAGAATGTATGTGAGAAATACTTAGAAAAGCAAATGGATTTGTATGTAGCATTTATGGATCTGGAGAAGGCATATGATAGAGTTGATAGAGATGCTCTGTGGAAGGTATTAAGAATATATGGTGTGGGAGGCAAGTTGTTAGAAGCAGTGAAAAGTTTTTATCGAGGATGTAAGGCATGTGTACGTGTAGGAAGAGAGGAAAGTGATTGGTTCTCAGTGAATGTAGGTTTGCGGCAGGGGTGTGTGATGTCTCCATGGTTGTTTAATTTGTTTATGGATGGGGTTGTAAGGGAGGTAAATGCAAGAGTCCTGGAAAGAGGGGCAAGTATGAAGTCTGTTGGGGATGAGAGAGCTTGGGAAGTGAGTCAGTTGTTGTTCGCTGATGATACAGCGCTGGTGGCTGATTCGTGTGAGAAACTGCAGAAGCTGGTGACTGAGTTTGGTAAAGTGTGTGGAAGAAGAAAGTTGAGAGTAAATGTGAATAAGAGCAAGGTTATTAGGTACAGTAGGGGTGAGGGTCAAGTCAATTGGGAGGTGAGTTTGAATGGAGAAAAACTGGAGGAAGTGAAGTGTTTTAGATATCTGGGAGTGGATCTGTCAGCGGATGGAACCATGGAAGCGGAAGTGGATCATAGGGTGGGGGAGGGGGCGAAAATTTTGGGAGCCTTGAAAAATGTGTGGAAGTCGAGAACATTATCTCGGAAAGCAAAAATGGGTATGTTTGAGGGAATAGTGGTTCCAACAATGTTGTATGGTTGCGAGGTGTGGGCTATGGATAGAGATGTGCGCAGGAGGGTGGATGTGCTGGAAATGAGATGTTTGAGGACAATGTGTGGTGTGAGGTGGTTTGATCGAGTAAGTAACGTAAGGGTAAGAGAGATGTGTGGAAATAAAAAGAGCGTGGTTGAGAGAGCAGAAGAGGGTGTTTTGAAATGGTTTGGGCACATGGAGAGAATGAGTGAGGAAAGATTGACCAAGAGGATATATGTGTCGGAGGTGGAGGGAACGAGGAGAAGAGGGAGACCAAATTGGAGGTGGAAAGATGGAGTGAAAAAGATTTTGTGTGATCGGGGCCTGAACATGCAGGAGGGTGAAAGGAGGGCAAGAAATAGAGTGAATTGGAGTCATGTGGTATACAGGGGTTGACGTGCTGTCAGTGGATTGAAGCAAGGCATGTGAAGCGTCTGGGGTAAACCATGGAAGCTGTGTAGGTATGTATATTTGCGTGTGTGGACGTGTGTATGTACATGTGTATGGGGGGGGGGTTGGGCCATTTCTTTCGTCTGTTTCCTTGCGCTACCTCGCAAACGCGGGAGACAGTGACAAAGTATAAAAGAAAAAAAAAAAAAATTCTTCAAAGCAAACACCTGATCCACACATCCTCTACCACTTCTGAAACCACACTGCTCTTCCCCAATCTGATGCTCTGTACATGCCTTCACCCTCTCAATCAATAACCTCCCATAGATGAAAGCCGGCAAGGCAGCAGGTTTGGATGGTACTGCAGTGGAATTTATTAAAAAAGGGGGTGACTGTATTGTTGACTGGTTGGTAAGGTTATTTAATGTATGTATGACTCATGGTGAGGTGCCTGAGGATTGGCGGAATGTGTGCATAGTGCCATTGTACAAAGGCAAAGGGGATAAGAGTGAGTGCTCAAATTACAGAGGTATAAGTTTGTTGAGTATTCCTGGGAAATTATATGGGAGGGTATTGATTGAGAGGGTGAAGGCATGTACAGGGCATCAGATTGGGGAAGAGAAGTGTGGTTTCAGAAGTGGTAGAGGATGTGAGGATCAGGTGTTTGCTTTGAAAAATGTATGTGAGAAATACTTAGAAAAGCAAATGGATTTGTATGTAGCATTTATGGATCCGGAGAAGGCATATGATAGAGTTGATAGAGATGCTCTGTGGAAGGTATTAAGAATATATGGTGTGGGAGGCAAGTTGTTAGAAGCAGTGAAAAGTTTTTATCGAGGATGTAAGGCATGTGTACGTGTAAGAAGAGAGGAAAGTGATTGGTTCTCAGTGCATGTAGGTTTGCGGCAGGGGTGTGTGATGTCTCCATGGTTGTTTAATTTGTTTATGGATGGGGTTGTTAGGTAGGTGAATGCAAGAGTTTTGGAAAGAGGGGCAAGTATGATGTCTGTTGGGGATGAGAGAGCTTGGGAAGTGAGTCAGTTGTTGTTCACTGATGATACAGCGCTGGTGGCGGATTCATGTGAAAAACTGCAGAAGCTGGTGACTGAGTTTGGTAAAGTGTGTGAAAGAAGAAAGTTTAGAGTAAATGTGAATAAGAGCAAGGTTATTAGGTACAGTAGGGTTGAGGGTCAAGTCAACTGGGAGGTAAGTTAAGGAGGTAAATGGAGAAAAACTGGAGGAAGTAAAGTGTTTTAGATATCTGGGAGTGGATCTGGCAGTGGATGGAACCATGGAAGCGGAAGTGGATCATAGGGTGGGGGAGGGGGCGAAAATCCTGGGAGCCTTGAAGAATGTGTGGAAGTCGAGAACATTATCTCGGAAAGCAAAAATGGGTATGTTTGAAGGAATAGTGGTTCCAACAATGTTGTATGGTTGCGAGGTGTGGGCTATGGATAGAGTTGTGCGCAGGAGGATGGATGTGCTGGAAATAAGATGTTTGAGGACAATGTGTGGTGTGAGGTGTTTTGATCGAGTAAGTAATGTAAGGGTAAGAGAGATGTGTGGAAATAAAAAAGAGTGTGGTTGAGAGAGCAGAAGAGGGTGTTTTGAAATGGTTTGGGCACATGGAGAGAATGAGTGAGGAAAGATTGACCAAGAGGATATATGTGTCGGAGGTGGAGGGAACGAGGAGAAGTGGGAGACCAAATTGGAGGTGGAAAGATGGAGTGAAAAAGATTTTGTGTGATCGGGGCCTGAACATGCAGGAGGGTGAAAGGAGGGCAAGGAATAGAGTGAATTGGATCGATGTGGTATACCGGGGTTGACGTGCTGTCAGTGGATTGAATCAGGGTATGTGAAGCGTCTGGGGTAAACCATGGAAAGTTCTGTGGGGCCTGGATGTGGAAAGGGAGCTGTGGTTTTGGGCATTATTGCCTGACAGCTAAAGACTGAGTGTGAACGAATGGAGCCTTTGTTGTCTTTTCTTAGTGCTACCTCGCACACATGAGGGGGGAGGGGGATGGTATTCCATGTGTGGTGAGGTGGCGATGGGAATGAATAAATGCAGACAGTGTGAATTGTGTGCATGGGTATATATGTATGTGTCTGTGTGTGTATATATATGTGTACATTGAGATGTATAGGTATGTATATTTGCGTGTGTGGACGTGTATGTATATATATTGTGTATGGGGGTGGGTTGGGCCATTTCTTTCGTCTGTTTCCTTGCGCTACCTCGCAAACGCAGGAGACAGTGACAAAGCAAAATAAATAAAAATATAAATATAAACAGCACCTCCTCCTCCAACAGCCCCTTCTAAACGTAAGTATTGGAGCATCAGTAAAGCTGACTTAAAATTCTTTTCTGACTTTCTTTAGTTGAATTGTTGTCACTTTCTTGATGATGCCTCTCTCTCCGCCATACACACAGCAGTTGTCATTGTTGTGGAACTGGAAGCATTTATCCCTTCTTCTTCCAAGACATCCTTTCATTTCAATCCATGGTTCAACTGTTCCTGTTCTAAGGCCATTCAGGCAAGGGATCAGGCATATCAAGCTCGGAAAAATTATCCTTCCTCCAACTTTCATTCAGCACGTATCACAGCTCGTAATCATTGCAAGTATATTATATGTGAGGCAAAGTATTCCCTTGTTCAAATGAAGCATGATAACCTCTACTCTTCATTCACAGATAGGTTAGTCTGGTCTTTAGTGAAGGTCATCCCTCATAACTTCTGTCGCTTTACTTATCCTTCACTTTTCAGTTCTGATGTTACTATAGCTGTCTCTCCCATATACAGAGCAACTCTCTTTGGTTCTCATTTTTCTTCTAACTCTTCCTTGGATAACTCTAATGTTCTTTCACCCCCCATGGCATCTCTTATTAATCCTGTGCTCTTTCCTGTAATCTCATTTTGAACTATCCGAAAAGTTCCTCATTGTCATCCTTTCTGGCATCTTCAACTGGATACATCTTGGCAAAGATTATGCAGTTTCTGTGAAAATGCCATTTAAAATTGTGTTTTTTGCTGTTGGCTAATTTTTTCTTACAAATAAGACATGAAAGAGGTCAGCAAAGCTCAATATAAATGCAAATAATTTGGTCCAGTCATTTGCAGGTTCTTTATTTTTATCTTCTAGTTCTCTTTTCTTAAAAACTCAACTTTTGTGATACTTTACCCATTGTAATTTGCCTTTAATTCTAAATCATTTTTCTAACCAAATGGCTGTTGATCCTTAGAGAAAATGAATGACAGAATTGTTACATGAGTCCAGGAGAGCAAGGTCAAGGATAATAATCCAGATATGTCTAGGATGTTGGCTTATTCAGTGAGTAAACAGAGAAGTTTGTCCTAGCTCCATTTGTGTATAATCATATTTAAGCTACATTAAGATGTATACGTAAGATTACCTTTACAACAAAGACTGTGTTGTTTGCATTATATTGCTGCTCATCCACTGATATTCAAATTTTTGCATGGCTTAAGTAAATTATGGTTGTAAATAGTATATCATTCATGATCAAAATAATTTGCAGCCAAGTTGGTGCTGGAGAAAGAAACCTTTGCCCATATTCAGATGTTATCAGACATTATTACCTCAACTTTAGTGATCCTGTACCTGTATAATTTACCTTTAATTCTAAATCATGTTTCTCATTAAATGGCTGTTGATCTTCAGAGAACATGAATAACAAAATTATTACGTGGATATAGGAGAGTAGGATCAAGGACAATAATCTGGATATATCTAGGACATTGGCTTTTCCAGTGAGTAAACAGAGAAGTTCATACAAGTTCTGTGTGTGTGTGTGTGTGTGTGTAATCATATTTAAGGTATGATTAAGATGTGTTTGTAAGATTACCAGCACAACAGACTGTATTGTTTGCATTATAATGCTACTCGGCCACTAATATTTGGATCTTTGCATGGCTTGAGTGAATTATGGTTGTAAATAGTATATCATTCATGAGCAAAATCATTTGTAACCAAGTTGGTATTGGAGAAAGAAATCTGTACACATATTCAGAGGGAGTTATAAGATATTATTAATCCCAAATTATGTTTGATATTTAGATATGGATCTTCCTTGAGAAGGCTTTATATATTAAAACATTCCTATATTACCCACAATAACATAGACATTATAGTAATTGTGTTTGGTCTTAGAAATATCTTTAACACCTGAAAAAGATGTCTAAAAAATATCAGTTGGTGGTTATGACTTAACCTAGATGGCTTTAATGATCCAGGTATTTGATAGGCATCAGTGAGGTAGCGTCAAGAACAGAGGACAGAGCCTTAGAGGATATATCCTCACTTGACCCCATTCTCTGTTCCTTCTTTTAGAAAACTGAAAACTGGATGGGAGGATTTCCAGCCTCTGGCTTCCATCTCTATTAGTTGCCATTTATGATGTGCAGGGAATACATTGAAACTATGCAGCATGGGTGTGTGATGTCCCCATGGTTGTTTACTTTGTTAATGGATGGGATGGTTAGGAAGGTAAATGCAAGAGTTTTGGAGAGGGGGCAAGTATGCAGTTTGTTGGGGATGAGAAAGCCTGGGAAGTGAGTCAGTTGTTGTTTGCAGATGATACAGCTCTGGTGGCTGATTCAAGTGAGAGACTGCAGAAGTTGGTGACTGAGTTTGGAAAAGTGTGTGAAAGGAGAAAGTTGAGAGTAAATGTGAATAAGAGTAAGGTTATTAGGTACAGTAGCGTTGGGGGACAAGTTTATTGGATGTAAGTTTGAATGGAGAAAAATTGGAGGAAGTAAGTGTTTTAGAGATCTGGGAGTGGACTTAGCAGCAAATGGAACCATGGAAGCAGAAGTGAGTCACAGGGTGGTGAAGGGGGTGAAGATTCTGGGAGTGATGAAGAATGTGTGGAAGGAAAGAATGTTATCTCAGAGAGCAAAAATAGGTATGTTTTAAGGAATAGTAGTTCCAACAATGTTATGTGGTTGTGAGGCATGGGCTATAGATAGGGTTGTGTGGAGGATGGTGGATGTGTTGAAAATTGAATGTTTGAGGACAATATGTAGTGTGAGGTGGTTTGATCGAGTAAGTAATGAAAGGGTAAGAGAGATGTGTGGAAATGAAAAGAGAGTGGTTGAGAGACCAGAAGAGAGTGTGTTGAAATGCTTTGAGCTTATAGAGAGAATGAGTGAGGAGAGATTGATAAAGAGGATATATGTGTCAGAGGTAGAGGGAACAGGGAGAAGTGGGAGACCAAATTGGAGGTGGAAGGATGGAGTGAAAAAGATTTTGAGCGACTGGGACTTGAACATTCAGGAGGGTGAGAGGCTTGCATGGAATAGAGTGAATTGGAACAATGTGGTATACTGGGGTAGACATGCTGTCTGTGCACTGAACCAGGGCATGTGAAATGTATGGGGTAAGCCATGGAAAGGTCAGTGGGGCCTGGATGTGGATAGGGAGCTGTGGTTTCAGTGCATTAAACATAACAGTTAGAGACTGAGTGTGAACGAATGTGGCCTTTTTTGCTTGTTTTTCTGGGGCTACCTCGCTGAAGCAGGGGGCATTGATGCCGTTTCCTGTCTGGCAGGGTAGCGCCAGGGATGGATGGAGACAAGCAAGTATGAATATGTACGTGTGTATATATGTTTATGTTTGTGTTTGTATATGTATTTATATATGTTATTTGTATGTGTGTAGGGGCATTTATGTATATATATATGTGTATATGAGTGGATGGGCTCTTCTTCATCTGTTTCCTGGTGCTACCTTGCTGACACAAGAAACAGCAATTAAGTATAAAAAAAAGAATATTATTGTGTTTAATTCTTCACACCTCTTTCAGTGTTTCTGGGCTGTAGGAGCTTGTGCTGAGGTTATTCTTGCTCTGTGGGTGATGCCAAGTATGGGCTGGACAGGACTATTAGCACTGTCTATTATTCCACTGGTTCTCTTTGTGCTGGTATGTGAGGTAAGTAAAATTTACACTTGTAAAAATCTTAATGGAAACATTCCCATACAGATCAAGTTTGGAAATGTCTCTTATCAGCAGTTTTTCCCTGGACCATGAAATATTTTCTTAAGGAATATTAGGGTTAGGACCTTCTATCCCTCTTGTCTGTTGGTGGGAACAATGGCTTTCCCAAACGTTTCTTTCCTTTTAAATGGGAAGTGGCCACATGCTCATCCTGGACCCACACTTGGCTAGTCAGAGACTGCCATAGAGATGATGGCATCAACCATTGCCTCTTCGGGAAAGAAAGCTCACTTTTTTCTTCTAGGGTTGCATTCCCCACATGTAGTAGAAGGTGACTAAAGGGGACGGGAGCAGGGGGCTAGAAACCCTCTCCTTCTTGTATTTTAACTTTCTAAAAGGGGAAACAGAAGAAGTCACGTGGGGAATACTCATCCTCCTCGAAGGCCCAGATAAAGGTGTCTAAATGTTGTACAAAGGCAAATGGGGTAAAGGTGAATGTTCAAAATACAGAGGTATGAGTTTGTTGAGTATTCCTGGGAAATTATATGGGAGGGCATTGATTGAGAGGGTCAAGGCATGTACAGAACATCAGATTAAGGAAGAGCACTGTGGTTTCAGAAGTGGTAGAGGATATGTGGATCAGGTGTTTGCTTTGAAGAATGTATGTGAGAAATACTTAGAAAAACAAATGGATTTGTATGTAGCATTTATGGATCTGGAGAAGGCATATGATAGAGTTGATAGAGATGCTTTGTGGAAGGTCTTAAGAGTATGTGGTGTGGGAGGCAAGTTGCTAGAAGCACTGAAAAGTTTTATTTGAAGATGTAAGGCATGTGTACGAGGAGGAAGAGAGGAGTGTGATTGGTTCTCGTTGAATGTCGGTTTGTGGCAGGGGTGCATGATCTCTCCATGGTTGTTTAATTTGTTTATAGATGGGGTTGTTAGGAAGGTGAATGCAAGAGTTTTGGAGAGAGGGGCAAGTATGCAGTCTGTTGTGGATGAGAAGGCTTGGGAAGTAAGTCAGTTGTCGTTTGATGATGATACAGTACTGGTGGCTGATTCGGTTGAGAAACTGCAGAAGCTGGTGACTGATTTGGGTGAGAAACTGCAGAAGCTGGTGACTGAGTTTGGTTAAGTGTGTGAAAGAAGAAACCTGAAAGTAAATGTGAATAAGAGCAAAGTTATTAGGTAAAGTAGGATTGAGGGACAAGTCAATTGGGAGGTAAGTTTGAATAGAGAAAATCTGGAGGAAGTGAAGTGTTTTAGATATCTGGGAGTGGATTTGGCATTCGATGAAACCATGGAAGTAGAAGTGAGTCACAGGGTGGGGGAGGAGGTGAAAGTTCTGGAGGCATTGAAGAATGTGTGGAAGTCGAGAACATTATCTCGGAAAGCAAAAATGGATATGTTTGAAGGAATAGTGGTTCCAACAATGTTATATGGTTGCGAGGTGTGGGCTATACATAGGGTTGTGCAGATGAAGGTGGATGTGTTGGAAGTGAGATGTTTGAGAACAATATGTGGTGTGAGGTGGTTTGATAAATAAAAAGAGTGTGGTTGAAAGAGCAGAAGAGGGTGTATTTATATGGTTTGGTCACATTGAGAGAATAAGTGACGAAAGATTGACAAAGAGGATATGTGTGTCAAAGGTGGACAGAACAAGGAGAAGTGGGAGACCAAATTGGAAGTTGAAGGATGGAGTGAAAAAGATTTTGAGCGATCGGGGCCTGAATATGCAGGAGGCTGAAAGGCATTCAAGGATAGAGTGAATTGGAATGATGTGGTATACAATGGTCGACATGCTGTCAAGGGATTGAACCAGGGCATGTGAAGCGTCTGGGGTAAACCATGGAAAGTTTTGTCGGGCCTGGATGTGGAAAGGTTGCTGTGGTTTCAGTGCATTATACATGACAGCTAGAGACTGAGTGTGAACGAATGTGGCCTTTGTTGTCTTTTCCTAGCGCTACCTCGTACATGGGCAGGGGGAGGGGATTGTCACTTTATGTGTAGCAGGGTGGTGATGGGAATGAATAGAGGCAGCAATTATGAATTATGTACATTTCTATATATGTATATGTCTGTGTATGTATATATATGTATACGTTGAACTTTATAGTTATGCATATGTGCATGTATGGACGTGTATGTTTATACATGTGTATGTGGGTGGGTTGGGCCATTATTTCATCTGTTTCCTTGCGCTACCTCGCTAATGCGAGAGACAGCAACAAAGTACGAAAAAAATATATGTGTATATATATATATATATATATATATATATATATATATATATATATATGTGTGTGTGCATATATATATATGTGTGGATCAGGTGTCTGCTTTGAAGAATGTATGTGAGAAATACTTAGAAAAGCAAATGGATTTGTATGTATCATTTATGGATCTGGAGAAGGCATATGATAGAGTTGATAGAGATGCTCTGTGGAAGGTATGAAGAATATATGGTATGGGAGGCAAGTTGTTAGAAGCAGTGAAAAGTTTTTATCGAGGATGTAAGGCATGTGTACGTGTAGGAAGAGAGGAAAGTGATTGGTTCTCAGTGAATGTAGGTTTGCGGCAGGGGTGTGTGATGTCTCCATGGTTGTTTAATTTGTTTATGGATGGGGTTGTTAGGGAGGTAAATGCAAGAGTTTTGGAAAGAGGGGCAAGTATGAAGTCTGTTGGGGATGAGAGAGCTTGGGAAGTGAGTCAGTTGTTGTTCGCTGATGATACAGCGCTGGTGGCTGATTCATGTGAGAAACTGCAGAAGCTAGTGACTGAGTTTGGTAAAGGGTGTGAAAGAAGAAAGTTAAGAGTAAATGTGAATAAGAGCAAGGTTATTTGGTACAGTAGGGTTGAGGGTCAAGTCAATTGGGAGGTAAGTTTGAATGGAGAAAAACTGGAGGAAGTAAAGTGTTTTAGATATCTGGGAGTGGATCTGGGAGCGGATGGAACCATAGAAGCGGAAGTGGATCATAGGGTGGGGTAGGGGGCAAAAATTCTGGGAGCCTTGAAGAATGTGTGGAAGTCGAGAACATTATCTCAGAAAGCAAAAATGGGTATGTTTGAAGGAATAGTGGTTCCAACAATGTTGTATGGTTGCGAGGCGTGGGCTATGGATAGAGTTGTGCGCAGGAGGATGGATGTGCTGGAAATGAGATGTTTGAGGACAATGTGTGGTGTGAGGTGGTTTGATCGAGTAAGTAACGTAAGGGTAAGAGAGATGTGTGGAAATAAAAAGAGCGTGGTTGAGAGAGCAGAAGAGGGTGTTTTGAAATGGTTTGGGCACATGGAGAAAATGAGTGAGGAAAGATTGACCAAGAGGATATATGTGTCGGAGGTGGAGGAAACGAGGTGAAGTGGGAGACCAAATTGGAGGTGGAAAGATGGAGTGAAAAAGATTTTGTGTGATCGGGGCCTGAGCATGCAGGAGGGTGAAAGGAGGGCAAGGAATAGAGTGAATGTGAAATGGATCGATGTGGTATACCGGGGTTGACGTACTGTCAGTGGATTGAACCAGGGCATGTGAAGCGTCTGGGGTAAACCATGGAAAGCTGTGTAGGTATGTATATTTGCGTGTGTGGACGTGTATGTATATACATGTGTATTGGGGGTGGGTTGGGCCATTTCTTTCGTCTGTTTCCTTGCGCTACCTCGCAAACGCGGGAGACAGCGGCAAAAAAAAATATATATATATATATATTATTATGATTATTATTATTTTCCTCAGTCGCTGTCTCCCGCGTTAGCAAGGTAGCACAAGGAAGCAGGTGAAAGAATGGCCCAACACATACACATGTATATACATACACGTCCACACACGCAAATATACATACCTATACATCTCAATGTACACATACATATACACATACAGACGTATACATATATACACATGTACATAATTCATACTGTCTGCCTTTATTTATCCCCATCGCCACCTCGCCACACATGAAATAACAACACCCTCCCCCCTCATGTGTATGAGGTAGCACTAGGAAAAGACAACAAAGGCCCCATTCGTTCACACTCAGTCTCTAGCTGTCATGTAATAATGCACCGAAACCACAGCTCCCTTTCCACATCCAGGCCCCACACAACTTTCCATGGTTTACCCCAGACACTTCACATGCCCTGGTTCTATCCAATGATAGCACGTCAACCCCGGTATACCACATCGTTCCAATTCACTCTATTCCTTGCACGCCTTTCACCCTCCTACATGTTCAGGCCCCGATCACTCAAAATCTCTTTCACTCCATCTTTCCACCTCCAATTTGGTCTCCCACTTCTCCTCGTTCCCTCCACCTCCGACACATATATCCTCTTGGTCAATCTTTCCTCACTCATTCTCTCCATGTGACCAAACCATTTCAAAACACCCTCTTCTGCTCTCTCAACCACACTCTTTTTATTACCACACATCTCTCTTACCCTTACATTACTTACTTGATCAAACCACCTCACACCACATATTGTCCTCAAACATCTCATTTCCAGCACATCCACCCTCCTGCGCACAACTTTATCCATAGCCCACGCCTCACAACCATACAACATTGTTGGAAACACTATTCCTTCAAACATACCCATTTTTGCTTTCCAAGATAATGTTCTCAACTTCCACACATTTTTCAAGGTTCCCAGAATTTTCGCCCCCTCCCCCACCCTATGATTCACTTCCGCTTCCATGGTTCCATCCGCTGCCAGATCTACTCCCAGATATCTAGAACACTTCACTTCCTCCAGTTTTTCTCCATTCAGACTTACCTCCCAATTGACTTGACCCTCAACCCTACTGTACCTAATAACCTTGCTCTTATTCACATTTACTCTCACCTTTCTTCTTTCACACACTTTACCAAACTCAGTCACCACCTTCTGCAGTTTCTCACATGAATCAGCCACCAGCGCTGTATCATCAGCAAACAACAACTGCCTCACTTCCCAAGCTCTCTCATCCACAACAGACTGGATACTTGCCCCTCTTTCCAAAACCCTTGCATTCACCTCCCTAACAACCCCATCCATAAACAAATTAAACAACCATGGAGACATCAAACACCCCTGCCGCAAACCTACATTCACTGAGAACCAATCACTTTCCTCTCTTCCTACACGTACACATGCCTTACATCCTCAATAAAAACTTTTCACTGCTTCTACCAACTTGCCTCCCACACCATATATTCTTAATACCTTCCACAGAGCATCTCTATCAACTCTATCATATGCCCTCTCCAGATCCATAAATGCTACATACAAATCCATTTGCTTTTCTAAGTATTTCTCACATACATTCTTCAGAGCAAACACCTGATCCACACATCCTCTACCACTTCTAAAACCACACTGCTCTTCCCCAATCTGATGCTCTGTACATGCCTTCACCCTCTCAATCAATACCCTCCCATATAATTTCCCAGGAATACTCAACAAACTTATACCTCTGTAATTTGAGCACTCACTCTTATCCCCTTTGCCTTTGTAAAATGGCACTATGCGAGCATTCCGCCAATCCTCAAGCACCTCACCATGAATCATACATACATTAAATAACCTTACCAACCAGTCAACAATAGTCACCCCCTTTTTTAATAAATTCCACTGCAATACCATTCAAACCTGCTGCCTTGCCGGCATTCATCTTCTGCAAAGCTTTTACTACCTCTTCTCTGTTTACCAAATCGTCCTCCCTAACCCTCTCACTTTGCACACCACCTCGACCAAACACCCTATATCTGCCACTCTATCATCAAAAACATTCAACAAAACTTCAAAATACTCACTCCATCTCCTCCTCACATCACCACTACTTGTTATCACCTCCCCATTAGCCCCCTTCACCGAAGTTCCCAGTTGCTCCCTTGTCTTACGCACTTTATTTACCTCCTTCCAAAATATCTTTTTATTCTCCCTATAATTTAATGATACTCGCTCACCCCAACTCTCATTTGCCCTCTTCACCTCTTGCACCTTTCTCTTGACTCCCTGCCTCTTTCTTTTATACATCTCCCACTCAATTGCATTTTTTCCCTGCAAAAATTGTCCAAATGCCTCTCTCTTCTCTTTCACCAATAATCCTCACTACCCTTTCCAATCAACCCACCTCCCACGCTTCTCATGCCACAAGCATCTTTTGCGCAGGCCATCACTGCTTCCCTAAATACATCACATTCCTACCCCTTTCCCCTTACCTTCTTTGTTCTCACCTTTTTCCATTCCTGTACTCAGTCTCTCCTGGTACTTCCTCACACAAGTCTCCTTCCCAAGCTCACTTACTCTCACCACTCTCTTCACCCCAACATTCTCTCTTCTTTTCTGAAAACCTCTACAAATCTTCACCTTCGCCTCCGCAAGATAACAATCAGACATCCCTCCACTTGCACCTCTCAGCACGGTTAACGTCCAAATGTCTCTCTTTCGCATGCCTATCAATTAACATGTAATCCAATAATGCTCTCTGTCCATCTCTCCTACTTACATACGTATACTTATGTATATCTCACTTTTTAAACCAGGTATTCCCAATCACCAGTTCTTTTTCAGCACATAAATCTACAAGCTCTTCACCATTTCCAGTTACAACACTGAACACCCCATGTATACCAATTATTCCCTCAACTGCCACATTACTCACCTTTGCATTCAAATCACCCATCACTATAACCTGGTCTTGTGTTCATCAAAACCACTAACACACTCATTCAGCTGTTCCCAAAACACTTGCCTCTCACGATCTTTCTTCTCATGCCCAGGTGCATATGCACCAATAGTCACCCATCTCTCTCCATCAACTTTCAGTTTTACCCATATCAATCTAGAGTTTACTTTCTTACACTCTCACATACTCCCAAAACTCCTGTTTCAGGAGTAGTGCTACTCGTTCCCTTGCTCTTGTCCTCTCACTAACCCCTGACTTTACTCCCAAGACATTCCCAAATCACTCCTCCCCTTTACCCTTGAGCTTCATTTCACTCAGAGCCAAAACATCCAGGTTCCTTTCCTCAAACATACTACCTATCTCTCCTTTTTTCTCATCTTGGTTACATCCACACACATTTAGACACCCCTATCCCCAGGGATGGGGGAGAAAGAATACTTCCCGCGCATTCCTCACATGTCGTAGAAGGCAACTAAAGGGGATGGGAGCGGGGGGCCAGAAACCCTCCACTCCTTGTATTTTAACTTTCTAAAAGGGGGAGACAGAAGAAGGAGTCACACGGGGTGTGCTCATCCTCCTCAAAGGCTCAGATTGGGGTGTTTAAATGTGTGTGGATGTAACCATGATGAGAAAAAAGAGAGATAGGTAATATGTTTGAGGAACGGAACCTGGATGTTTTGACTCTGAGTGAAATGAAGCTCAAGGGTAAAGGGGAAGAGTGGTTTGGTAATGCCTTGGGAGTAAAGTCAGGGGTTAGTGAGAGGACAAGAGCAAGGGGAGGAGTAGCACTACTCCTGAAACAGGAGTGGTGGGAGTATGTGATAGAGTGTAAGAAAGTAAACTCTAGATTGATATGGGTAAAACTAAAAGTGGATGGAGAGAGATGGGTGATTATTGGTGCATATGCACCCGGGCATGAGAAGAAAGAACATGAGAGGCAAGTGTTTTGGGAGCAACTGAGTGAGTGTGTTAGTAGTTTTGATACATGAGACCGGGTCATAGTGATGGGTGATTTGAATGCAAAGGTGAGTAATGTGGAATTTGAAGGAATAATTGGTGTACATGGGGTGTTCAGTGTTGTAAATGGAAATGGTGAAGAGCTTGTAGATTTATGTGCTGAAAAAGGACTGGTGATTGGGAATACCTGGTTTCAAAAGAGAGTTATACATAAGTATACGTATGTAAGTAGGAGAAATGGCCAGAGAGCGTTATTGGATTACATGTTAATTGATAGGCGCACGAAAGAGAGACATTTGGATGTTAATGTGCTGAGAGGTGCAACTGGAAAGATGTCTGATCATTATCTTGTGGAGGCGAAGGTGAAAATTTGTAGAGGTTTTCAGAAAAGAAGAGAGAATGTTGGGGTGAAGAGAGTGGTGAGAGTAAGTGAGCTTGGGAAGGAGACTTGTGTGAGGAAGTACCAGGAGAGACTGAATACAGAATGGAAAAAGGTGAGAACAAAGGACATAAGGGGAGTGGGGGAGGAATGGGATGTATTTAGGGAAGCAGTGGTGGCTTGTGCAAAAGATGCTTGTGGCATGATAAGCATGGGAGGTAGGCAGATTAGAAAGGGTAGTGAGTGGTGGGATGAAGAAGTAAGATTGTTAGTGAAAGAGAAGACAGAGGCATTTGGACGATTTTTGCAGGGAAATAATGCAAATGACTGGGAGATGTATAAAAGAAGGAGGCAGGAGGTCAAGAGATAGGTGCAAGAGGTGAAAAAGAGGGCAAATGAGAGTTGGGGTGAGAGAGTATCATTAAATTTTAGGGAGAATAAAATGATGTTTTGGAAGGAGGTAAATAATGTGTGTAAGTCAAGTGAATCAATGAGAACATCAGTGAAGGGGGCTACTGGGGAGTTGATAACAAGTAGTGGTGATGTGAGAAGGAGATGGAGTGAGTATTTTCAAGGTTTTTTTAATATGTTTGATGATAGAGTGGCAGATATAGGGTGTTTTGGTCAAGAAGGTGTGCAAAGTGAGAGGGTTAGGGAGAATGATTTGGTAAACAGAGAAGAGATTGTAAAAGTTTTGCGGAAGATGAAAGCAAGCAAGGCAGCGGGTTTGGATGGTATTGCGGTGCAATTTATTAAAAAAAGGGGTGACTGTATTGTTGACTGGTTGGTAAGGTTATTTAATATATATATATATTATTCATGGTGAGGTGCCTGAGGATTGGCGGAATGCTTGCATAGTGCCATTTTACAAAGGCAAAGGGGACAAGGGTGAGTGTTCAAATTACAGAGGTATAAGTTTGTTGAGTATTCCTGGGAAATTACATGGGAGGGTATTGATTGAGAGGGTCAAAGCACGTACAGAGCATCAGATTGGGGAAGAGCAGTGTGGTTTCAGAAGTGGTAGAGGATGTGTGGATCAGGTGTTTACTTTGAAGAATGTATGTGAGAAATACTTAGAAAAGCAAATGGATTTGTATGTAGCATTTATGGATCTGGAGAAGGCATATGATAAGAGTTGATAGAGATGCTTTGTGGAAGGTATTAAGAATATATGGTGTGGGAGGCAAGTTGTTAGAAGCAGTGAAAAGTTTTTATTGAGGATGTAAGGCATGTGTACATGTAGGAAGAGAGGAAAGTGATTGGTTCTCAGTGAATGTAGGTTTGCAGCAGGGGTGCGTGATGTCTCCATGGTTGTTTAATTTGTTTATGGATGGGGTTGTTAGGGAGGTGAATGCAAGAGTTTTGGAAAGAGGGGCAAGTATGCAGTCTGTTGTGGATGAGAGAGCCTTGGAAGGGAGTCAGTTGTTGTTCGCTGATGATACAGCACTGGTGGCTGATTCATGTGAGAATCTGCAGAAGGTGGTGACTGAGTTTTGTGGAGTGTGTGAAAGAAGAAAGGTGAGAGTAAATGTGAATAAGAGCAAGGTTATTAGGTACAGTAGTGTTGAGGATCAAGTCAATTGGGAGGTAAGTTTGAATGGAGAAAAACTGGAGGAAGTGAAGTGTTTTAGATATCTGGGAGTGGATTTGGCAGTGGATGGAACCATGGAAGTGGAAGTGAATCATAGGGTGGAGGAGGGGGCGAAAATTCTGAGAGCCTTGAAAAATGTGTGGAAGTCAAGAACTTTATCTTTGAAAGTAAAAATGGGTATGTTTGAAGGAATAGTGTTTCCAATAATGTTGTATGGTTGCAAGGCGTGGGCTATGGGTAGAGTTTTGCGGAGGAGGGTGGATGAGCTGGAAATGAGATGTTTGAGGACAATATGTGGTGTGAGGTGGTTTGATCAAGTAAGTAATGTAAGGGTAAGAGAGATGTGTGGTAATAAAAAGAGTGTGGTTGAGAGAGCAGAAGAGGGTGTTTTGAAATGGTTTGGTCACATGGAGAGAATGAGTGAGGAAAGATTGACCAAGAGGATATATGTGTCAGAGGTGGAGGGAACGAGGAGAAGTGGGAGACTAAATTGGAGGTGGAAAGATGGAGTGAAAAAGATTTTGAGTGATTAGGGCCTGAACATGCAGGAGGGTGAAAGGCATGCAAGGAATAAAGTGAATTGGAATGATGTGGTATACCGTGGTCAACGTGCTGTCAATGGATTGAACCAGGGCATGTGAAGCGTCTGGGGTAAACCATGGAATGTTCTGTGGGGCCTGGATGTGGAAAGGGAGCTTTGGTTTGGGTGCATTATTACATGACAGATAGAGACTAAGTGTTAATGAATGGGGTCTTTGTTGTCTTTTCCTAGCGCTACCTCGCACACATTAGGGGGGAGGGGGTTGCTATTTCATGTGTGGCGAGGTGGCAGACAGTATGAATTATGTATATGTGTAAATATGTATATGTCTCTGTGTGTATGTATATGTATATGTTGAGATGTATAGGTATGTATATTTGCATGTGTGGATGTGTATGTGGGTGGCTTGGGCCATTCTTTAATCTGTTTCCTTGCGCTACCTCGCTAACGCAGGAGACGGCAACAAAGCAAAATGAAATATATATCTTTTTCTTTCAAACTATTCGCCATTTCCCACGTTAGCGAGTTAGCGTTAAGAACAGAGGACTGGGCCTGTGAGGGAATATCCTCACCTGGCCCCCTTCTCTGTTCCTTCTTTTGGAAAATTAAAAAAAATAAAATAAAACAAGAGGGGAGGATTTCCAGCCCCCCGCTCCCTCCCCTTTAGTCGCCTTCTACGACACACAGGGAATACGTGGGAAGTATTCTTTCTCCCCTATCCCCAGGGATATATATATATAAATATATATATATATATATATATATATATATATATATATATATATATATATATATATATATATATATATATATTTTTTTTTTTTTTTCAAACTATTCGCCATTTCCCGCGTTAGCGAGGTAGCGTTAAGAACAGAGGACTGGGCCATTGAGGGAATATCCTCACCTGGCCCCCTTCTCTGTTCCTTCTTTTGGAAAATTAAAAAAAATTGAGAGGGGAGGGTTTCCAGCCCCCCGCTCCCTCCCCTTTTAGTCGCCTTCTACGACACGCAGGGAATACGTGGGAAGTATTCTTACTCCCCTATCCCCAGGGATAATATATATATATATATATATATATATATATATATATATATATATATATATATATATATATCTTTTTTTTCTTTCTTTCTTTTAAACTATTCACCATTTCCCGCGTTAGCGAGGTAGCGTTAAGAACAGAGGACTGGGCCGTTTTTGGAATACCCTCACCTGGCCCCATCTGTTCCTTCTTTTGGAAAATTAAAAAAAAAAAAAAAGAGAGGGGAGGATTTCCAGCCCCCCGCTCCCTCCCCTTTTAGTCGCCTTCTACGACACGCAGGGAATACGTGGGAAATATTCTTAATCCCCTATCCCCAGGGATAGGGGATTGTATTGTCTTTGTACAGATTTGCTATTCTATAACTGACAATTTCCTCCTGATGAATTTATAATGTTTTGGATTACTTCCTGCTAAGTCAACAATATTTTTTTCAAAGTTTTACTGTACATCTTTCCTTATCCTACTATATCTGTTCATAGTGATATTATCCCATAGATGTGCTGGCTGGCTAAATGGAGTGGCACCAATATTTTTGTTATAGCATATCTTGAACCTGCTTTGGTTTCTGATATCTTTTATTGAACTACTCCCTCTTTCTTAACATTTCCTCTGTATTTTTAGCTAAGGTTACCCATGTTCCTACTCCTTCATTGTAAATTTTACATAACTTCTCTCCCCTGCAGAAACAGTTGTCTACCCTTGCATTTCAAACTTCTTACCCAGTTTAAATCATCATCATTGGTGCTGTCTTTAAGTATGTTAATTCACCAGTAACAAAAATGCTAAAGAAAAGAAATCTCTTTTCGAGATTATATATATATATATATATATATATATATATATATATATATATATATATATATATATATATATATATACATATATTTTTTTTTGCTTTGTCGCTGTCTCCCGCGTTTGCGAAGTAGCGCAAGGAAACAGATGAAAGATATGGCCCAACCCACCCCCATACACATGTATATACATACGTCCACACACGCAAATATACATACCTACACAGCTTTCCATGGTTTACCCCAGACGCTTCACATGCCCTGATTCAATCCACTGACAGCACGTCAACCCTGGTATACCACATCGATCCAATTCACTCTATTCCTTGCCCTCCTTTCACCCTCCTGCATGTTCTGGCCCCGATCACACAAAATCTTTTTCACTCCATCTTTCCACCTCCAATTTGGTCTCCCACTTCTCCTCGTTCCCTCCACCTCCGACGCATATATCCTCTTGGTCAATCTTTCCTCACTCATTTTCTCCATGTGCCCAAACCATTTCAAAACACCCTCTTCTGCTCTCTCAACCACGCTCTTTTTATTTCCACACATCTCTCTTACCCTTACGTTACTTACTCGATCAAACCACCTCACACCACACATTGTCCTCAAACATCTCATTTCCAGCACATCCATCCTCCTGCACACAACTCTATCCATAGCCCACGCCTCGCAACCATACAACATTGTTGGAACCACTATTCCTTCAAACATACCCATTTTTGCTTTCCGAGATAATGTTCTCGACTTCCACACATTCTTCAAGGCTCCCAGAATTTTCGCCCCCTCCCCCACCCTATGATCCACTTCCGCTTCCATGGTTCCATCGAGTGGTTTGATCGAGTAAGTAACGTAAGGGTAAGAGAGATGTGTGGAAATAAAAAGAGCGTGGTTGAGAGAGCAGAAGAGGGTGTTTTGAAGTGGATTGGGCACATGGAGAGAATGAGTGAGGAAAGATTGACCAAGAGGATATATGTGTCGGAGGTGGAGGGAACGAGGAGAAGTGGGAGACCAAATTGGAGGTGGAAAGATGGAGTGAAAAAGATTTTGTGTGATCGGGGCCTGAACATGCAGGAGGGTGAAAGGAGGGCAAGGAATAGAGTGAATTGGATCGATGTGGTATACCAGCATGGTATATATATATATATATATATATATATATATATATATATATATATATATATATATATATATATATATATATATATTCCTATGAGTCCACAGGGAAAATGAAACACGATAAGTTCCCAAGTGCACTTTCATGTAATAATCACATCATCAGGGGAGACACAAGAGAGAAGTATAACAGTCAGTTGATATTCATCGAACAGACGAAGCTAGGACACCATTTGGCAAACACGTGATTGTCTGTATTCATAGCACTTCCTCGCTGAAAAAGGGGATAGCGATGCTGTTTTCCAGATGGGCGGGGTAGCAACAGGAATGGATGAAGGCAAGCAAGTATGAATATGTACATGTGTATGTATGTAATGTCTCTGTATGTGAATATATATGTTGATATGTATATGTATATATATATATATATATATATATATATATATATATATATATATATATATATATTTTTTTTTTTATATATATATATATGTGTGTGGGTGGGCGTTCATGTACATATATGTATATATGAGTGGATGAGCCATTCTTCGTCTGTATCCTGGTGCTACCTCGCTGATGCGGGAAACAGTGATTATGTATGATGAATAAATAGATAATTAAATTTGATATTTATTTTTCATGTTTTTTGTATTTTTATATTTTACATTTATATATTACTTATACAAATGAAAGTTGCTATGTCTGAAATGAAATTGATGAATTTTTTTCAAAACGATTCTAACGAATGTAGGTCTGTGCTAAAAGACCACTCTTTTCCTCGAAATTTGGGTGAGCCATTTAGAATCATTACTTTGGTTACCCTCAGTCTTCAGTCTTAAATTGATCTTGCTGGAAATCTTATGGGTGTATGAGATAAAGACTTGGAAATACCATACTATCTGTACTGTTAATAAGGAACTTGTTGATATGCGAAAGGAATGATACATAATTGTTAAGAGGGAAAAGAATAAATTTAAGGTAGATGATAAGATTAAAAAAGGAACAGATTAGATGAATGATGTGCTTTGCAGTAAGTCTCTGCATCGGTACCATAGTCAAAGTAGTTAATAATGATACACATGGTTATTAACAGTAAGATGAAAGGGATTTTTTGTTAAACTGTACATGCAAATTTTAATTCCAGTGGTTACCTGAGAGTGCAAGATTTGATGCTGCATCTGGAGAATCAGAGAAAGCCATAGCTACTCTTCAGAAGATTGCAGATGAAAATGGTAAGTCCTTATTTTCTGTGTCTTGTATACAAAACATATATGTATGTATTTTATCTATTTCTTTTGCTTTGTCACTGTCTCCCGCGTTAGCGAGGTAGCGCAAGGAAACAGACAAAAGAATGGCCCAACCCACCCACATACACATGTATACACATACACGTCCACACACTCAAATATACATACCTATACATCTCAACGTATACATATATATACACACACAGACATATTCATATATACACACGTACATAATTCATATTGTCTGCCTTTATTCATTCCCATCGCCACCCTGCCACACATGAAATAACAACCCCCTCCCCCCCCTCATGTGTGCGAGGTAGCGCTAGGAAGACAGCAAAGGCCCCATTCGTTCACACTCAGTCTCTAGCTGTCATGTAATAATGCACCGAAACCACAGCTCCCTTTCTACATCCAGGCCCCACAGACCTTTCCATGGTTTACCCCAGATGCTTCACATGCCCTGGCTCAATCCATTGACAGCACGTCGACCCCGTTATACCACATTGTTCCAATTCACTCTATTCCTTGCCCACCTTTCAACCTCCTGCATGTTCAGGCCCCGATCACTCAAAATCTTTTTCACTCCATCTTTCCACCTCCAATTTGGTCTCCCACTTCTCCTCGTTCCCTCCACCTCCGACACATATATCCTCTTGGTCAATCTTTCCTCACTCATACTCTCCATGTGCCCAAACCATTTCAAAATGACCTCTTCTGCTCTCTCAACCATGCTCTTTTTATTTCCACACATCTCTCTTACCCTTACATTACTTACTCGATCAAACCACCTCACACCACACATTGTCCTCAAACATCTCATTTCCAGCACATCCACCCTCCTGCGCACAACTCTATCCATAGCCCACGCCTCGCAACCATACAACATTGTTGGAACCACTATTCCTTCAAACATACCCATTTTTGCTTTCTGAGATAATGTTCTCGACTTCCACACATTCTTCAAGGCTCCCAGGATTTTCGCCCCCTCCCCCACCCTATGATAGGGGATAGGGGAGAAAGAATACTTCCCACGCATTTCTCATGTGTTGTAGAAGGTGACTAGAGGGGACAGGAGCGGGGAGCTGGAAACCCTCCCCTCCTTGTATTTTAACTTTCTAAAAGGGGAAACAGAAGAAGGAGTAATGCGGGTAGTGCTCATCCTCCTCGAAGGCTCAGATTGGGGTGTCTAAATGTGTGTGGATGTAACCAAGATGAGAAAAAAGGAGAGATAGGTAGTATGTTTGAGGAAAGGAACCTGTATGTTTTGGCTCTGAGTGAAACGAAGCTCAAGGGTAAAGGGGAAGAGTGGTTTGGGAATGTCTTGGGAGTAAGGTCAGGGGTTAGTGAGAGGACAAGAGCAAGGGAAGGAGTAGCACTACTCCTGAAACAGGAGTGGTGGGAGTATGTGATAGAATGTAAGAAAGTAATTGATATGGGTAAAACTGAAAGTTGATGGAGAGAGATGGGTATTATTGTTGCATATGCACCTAGGCATGAGAAGAAAGATCATGAGAGGCAAGTGCTTTGGGAGCAGCTGAATGAGTGTGTTAGTGGTTTTGATGAATGAGACCGCGTTATAGTGATGGATGATTTGAATGCAAAAGTGAGTAATGTGGCAGTTGAGGGAATAATTGGTATACATGGGGTGTTCAGTGTTGTAAATGGAAATGGTGAAGAGCTTGTAGATTTATGTGCTGAAAAAGGACTGGTGATTGGGAATACCTGGTTTAAAAAGAGAGATGTATATAAGTATACGTATGTAAATAGGAGAGATGGCCAGAGAGCATTATTGGATTACATGGTAATTGATAGGCGTGCGAAAGAGAGACTTTTGGATGTGAATGTGCTGAGAGTTGCAACTGGAATTATGTCTGATCATTATCTTGTGGAGGTGAAGGTGAAGATTTGTAGAGGTTTTCAGAAAAGAAGAGAGAATGTTGGGGTGAAGAGAGTGGTGAGAGTAAGTGAGCTTGGGAAGGAGACTTTTGTGAGGAAGTACCAGGAATTATTGAGTACCAAATGGAAAAAGGTGAGAACAAAGGAGGTAAGGGGAGTGGGGGAGGAGTGGGATGTATTTAGGGAAGCAGTGATGGCTTGGCAAAAGATGCTTGTGGCATGAGAAGCGTGGGAGATGGCCGGATTAGAAAGGGTAGTGAGTGGTGGGATGAAGAAGTAAGATTATTAATGAAAGAGAAGAGAGAGGCATTTGGATGATTTTTGCAGGGAAATAATGCAAATGAGTGTGAGATGTATAAAAGAAAGAGGCAGGAGGTCAGGAAAAAGGTGCAAGAGGTGAAAAAGAGGGCAAATGAGAGTTGGGGTGAGAGAGTATTATTAAATATTAGGGAGAATAAAAAGATGTTTTGGAAGGAGGTAAATAAAGTGCGTAAGACAAGGGAACGAAGGGGAACTTCAGTGAAGGGGCTAATGGGAAGGTGAAAACAAGTAGTGGTGATGTGAGAAGATGGGATGAGTATTTTGAAGGTTTGTTGAATGTGTTTGATGATAGAGTGGCAGATATAGGGTGCTTTGGTCGAGGTGGTGTGCAAAGTGAGAGGGTTAGGGAGGACAATTTGGTAAACAGAGAAGAGGTAGTAAAAGCTTTGCAGAAGATGAAAGCCGGCAAGTCAGCGGGTTTGGATGGTATTGCGGTGGAATTTATTTAAAAAGCGGGTGACTGTATTGTTGACTGGTTGGTAAGGTTATTTAATGTATGATTCATGGTGAGGTGCCTGAGGATTGGCAGAATGCTTGCATAGTGCCATTGTACAAAGGCAAAGGGGACAAAGGTGAGTGCTCAAATTACAGAGATATAAGTTTGTTGAGTATTCCTGGGAAATTATATGGGAGGGTATTGATTGAGAGGGTGAAGGCATGTACAGAGAATCAGATTGGGGAAGAGCAGTGTGGTTTCAGAAGTGGTAGAGGATGTGTGGATCAGGTGTTTGCTTTAAAGAATGTATGTGAGAAGTACTTAAAAAAGCAAATGGATTTGTATGTAGCATTTATGGATCTGGAGAAGGCATATGATAGAGTTGATAGAGATGCTCTGTGGAAGGTATTAAGAATATATGGTGTGGGAGGCAAGTTGTTAGAAGCAGTGAAAAGTTTTTATCGAGGATGTAAGGCATGTGTATGTGTAGGAAGAAAGGAAAGTGATTGGTTCTCAGTGAATGTAGGTTTGCGGCAAGGGTGTGTGATGTCTCCATGGTTGTTTAATTTGTTTATGGATGGGGTTGTTAGGGAGGTGAATGCAAGAGCTTTGGAAAGAGGGGCAAGTATGAAGTCTGTTGTGGATGAGAGAGCTTGGGAAGTGAGTCAGTTGTTCGTTGATGATACGGTGCTGGTGGCTGATTCATGTGAGAAACTGCAGAAGCTGGTGACTGAGTTTGGTAAAGTGTGTGAAAAAAGAAAGTTGAGAGTAAATGTGAATAAGAGCAAGGTTATTAGGTACAGTAGGGTTGAGGGTCAAGTCAATTGGGAGGTAAGTTTGAATGGAGAAAAACTGGAGGAAGTGAAGTGTTTTAGATATCTGGGAGTGGATTTGGCAGTGGATGGAACCATGGAAATGGAAGTGAATCATTGGGTGGGGGAGGGGGCAAAAATTCTGGGAGCCTTGAAGAATGTGTGGAAGTAGAGAACATTATCTTGGAAAGCAAAAATGGGTATGTTTGAAGGAATAGTGGTTTCAACAATGTTGTATGGTTGCAAGGCGTGGGCTATGGATAGAGTTGTGCGCAGGAGGGTGGATGTGCTGGAAATGAGATGTTTGAGGACAGTATGTGGTGTAAGGTCGTTTGATCGAGTAAGTAATGTAAGGGTATGAGAGATGTGTGGTAATAAAAAGAGTGTGGTTAGAGAGCAGAAGAGGGTGTTTTGAAATGGTTTGGTTACATGGAGAGAATGAGTGAGGAAAGATTGACCAAGAGGATATATGTCAGAGTTGGAGGGAACGAGGAGAAGTGGGAGACCGAATTGGTGGTGGAAAAATGGAGTGAAAAGGATTTTGAGTGATCGGGGCCTGAACATGAAGGAGGGTGAAAGGCGTGCAAGGAATAGTGTGAATTGGAACAATGTGGTTTGCGAGGTAGCGCAAGGAAACAGACGAAAGAAATGGCCCAACCCACCCCCATACACATGTATATACATACACGTCCACACATGCAAATATACATACCTATACTTCTCAATGTACACATATATAGACACACACAGACACATACATACATACCCATGCACACAATTCACACTGTCTGCCTTTATTCATTCCCATCGCCACCTCGCCACACGTGGAATACCTTCCCCCTCCCCCCTCATGTGTGCGAGGTAGCGCTAGGAAAAGACAACAAAGGCCCCATTCATTCACACTCAGTCTCTAGCTGTCATGTAATTATGCACCGAAACCACAGCTCCCTTTCCACATCCAGGCCCCACAGAACTTTCCATGGTTCACACCAGACGCTTCACATGCCCTGGTTCAATCCATTGATAGCACGTCGATCCCGGTATACCATTTTCTTCCAATTCACTCTATTCCTTGCATGCCTTTCACCCTCCTGCATGTTCAGGCCCCGATCACTCGAAATCTTTTTCACTCCATCTTTCCACCTCCAATTTGGTCTCCCACTTCTCCTCGTTCCCTCCACCTCCGACACATATATCCTCTTGGTCAATCTTTCCTCACTCATTCTCTCCATGTGCCCAAACCATTTCAAAACACCCTCTTCTGGTCTCTCATCCACGCTTTTTTTATTTCCACACATCTCTCTTACCCTTACGTTACTTACTCGATCAAACCACCTCACACCACACATTGTCCTCAAACATCTCATTTCCAGCACATCCACCCTCCTGCGCACAACTCTATCCATAGCCCACGCCTCGCAAACATACAACATTGTTGGAACCACCATTCCTTCAAACATACCCATTTTTGCTTTCCGAGATAATGTTCTCGACTTCCAAACATTCTTCAAGGCTCCCAGGATTTTCGCCCCCTCCCCCACCCTATGATTCACTTCCATTTCCATGGTTCCATCCGCTGCCAGATCCACTCCCAGATATCTAAAACACTTACTTCCACCAGTTTTTCTCCATTCAAACTTACCTCCCAATTGACTTGACCCTCAACCCTATTGTACCTAATAACCTTGCTCTTATTCACATTTACTCTCAACTTTCTTCTTTCACACACTTTGCCAAACTCAGTCATCAGCTTCTGCAGTTTCTCACATGAATCAGCCACCAGCGCTGTATCATCAGTGAACAACAACTAACTCACTTCCCCAAGGAAAAGACAACAAAGGCCACATTCATTCACACTCAGTCTCTAGCTGTCATGTAATAATGCACCGAATCCACAGCTCCCTTTCCACATCCAGGCCCCACAGAACTTTCCATGGTTTACCCCAGACGCTTCACATGCCCTGGTTCAATCCATTGACAGCATGTCGACCCCGTTATACCACATCGTTCCAATTCACTCTATTCCTTGCACTCCTTTCACCCTCCTGCATGTTCAGGCCCCGATCACTCAAAATCTTCTTCACTCCATCTTTCCACCTCCAATTTGGTCTCCCACTTCTCGTTCCCTCCACCTCTGACACATATATGCTCTTGGTCAATCTTTCCTTACTCATTCTCTCCATGTGACCAAACCATTTCAAGACACCATCTTCTGCTCTCTCAACCACACTCTTTTTATTACCACACATCTCTCTTACCACACATCCGCTGCTAAATCCACTCCCAAATATCTAAAACACTTCACTTCCAGTTTTTCTCCATTCAAACTTACCTCCCAATTGACTTGTCCCTCAACCCTTCTGTACCTAATAACCTTGCTCTTATTCACATTTACTCTCAGCTTTCTTCTTTCACACACTTTACCAAACTCAGTCACCAACGTTTTTCACTTGAATCATCCACCAGTGCTGTATCATCAGTGAACAACAACTCACTCACTTCCCAAGCCCTCTCATCCACAACAGACTGCATACTTGCCCCTCTTTCCAAAGCTCTTGTATTCACCTCCCTAACAATCCCATCCATAAACAAATTAAACTACCATGGAGACATCATGCACCCCTGCCACAAACTGACTTTCACTGGGAACCAATCACTTTCCTCTCTTCCTACTCATATACATGCCTTACATCCTTGATAAAAACTTTTCACTGCTTCCGGCAACTTACCTCCCACACCATATACTCATAATACCTTCCACAGAGCATCTCTATCAACTCTACCATATGCCTTCTCCAGATCCATAAATGCTACATACAAGTCCATCTGTTTTTCTAAGTATTTCTCACTTACATTCTTCAAAGCAGACACCTGATCCACATATCCTCTGCCACTTCTGAAACCATACTGCTCTTCTCCAATCTGATGCTCTATACATGCCATCTTAAGCGATGCTCTATACATGCCATCTTAAAGCCCTTTCTTCTGTTAGAAAATACTGCTAGTTTTGCATCTCTTGAAAAGATATAGAGATTCCCCAAGGTTCCAATAATCATGTTGGCATAACAGTATCTGTTGTTTTCTCAGTAGAAATCCTAATGATTTTGATTGTGACTTCATCCCTTTTTTTGTGGATAATGCAACAGAACAAGTGTCCAAGTAATTTTTCTGCAATGTAGTGCCATTTGGTACATTCTCCTTGGAATATTTTTCCAAAAAAGACTTGACACTAATTTTCCAGTTTCCACAGAGAATCTCTGATTAACAAAAGCCTTGTACAGGTCAAATAAAGATTGAGATTGTCAACCAGAAGCTAAAGAAAATGAAATTAGAAGATATGTACTCTGTGCATGAATTTTACAAGCGGCAACTTTGTGATAAGAAATCTGTAAAGGTTGAGAAATAGAATATTTCTTTTGCATCACTGTTTCTTTGCACATTTTGCAAAATAATTCTGCCTCATCTGTAGGCAACACATTGCTTCCAAACTCCTCAATTGAAAAGATAAGTTTTGAAGAAGCATTCACTAAAGGTATTGTGCATGAACTGTGTCCAGAAGTATCTGAAAGAGAACTGACTCATAGAGTACAGTCCAGGCTGTGGAAAATGTAGTGCCATGACAGGATATGTTCATATGTACTGTACCCTTCATACACTGTAACACACATCCATTACCAGTCAGAATGGTGGTGTACAAAATGTTCAATTTAGAAATTAAGTAATCTGCTTCATGACATGAAGCAGGATATTTTCTTTTCTTTGAGGATAGCCAAATAGTAATTAAGAAAAAACTTAGGAGTTTCTTTTAAAGGACAATGATATAGAAATAAGTGAAAATAGGCATAAGACACAATAGATAGTTTTATGTTGAAATTGCAAAAACTAGTATTTGTGGCATTTGTCAGAACTTTCAGGCTCTAGTCATCATTGTTTCTGGTTTGACTCCGAACAATTATATTTTTTTTAAGGAAAACTGATGCTTATTCATTTCAGCATAGATTGGAGCTATTGAACGTTCTTGATCTTTTACATTCTATCGATTTTATGAAAAATATGAGTCCATATTTTCTACATATGAAAGCTGTTCCTAATAGGTTTAGAATCAGAAAGAAGAATTACAGAAGTTCATGCAATGTTTTGACATAGCAGTTCACTAAAAATTCCTAAATATGAGATATTTGAAGACAGGAAAAGATATTGCAATATAGCCATGATAGCATTTCCAGTGGAACTATTTGTTGTTGCTGTTGTTGGAGGCTAGTTAAGATACTTAAATATATTGTTGGTTTATTGCACATTATACAGTAGAAAGCTTATTCATTTATTCAAGGAGCTTTTAGCCTTTGTCAGCATCGAAATTTTGGTATATCTTTTACAGCTAATGCTGACTGCTAGAGCCCCCCAGGATTTAAGGAAAATGGATTCTACTTTGGCTTTCTTAGGGAATCTCTCATTTGACAAGATTAGCAAGATAGGTCTTCAGCAATTAAGAGAACGCTTTTATAATATAATACCTCAACTTTGATTTGATCAACCTTTGTGTGGCTGTGGCCACATGAGGTAGCTTCTCAAAAGGAAAGTTCACATCAAAAATCAAAGAGTAAGCCTTTCCATAAGGCACAGCCTCCTCCTTGTGGGTATGCTTATTCATGTTCATAGTTCTTAGTCTCAAGGTAAAAAGTGTGGGGTTTTGAGATATGGAAAACTTTTGTTTTACACAACTTAGAGCTTAATGATTGTCCATTTGTTTTCCTATTCTTCCATTTCTTTTTATATTTTTGGGAACTCCTTTTGTTGACTGCCTTTAGTACGTAGTAAATAATGGAGGTTGGTAGCAGGGATATAACATCTGCACTTCCAAGCCAATGATTTCATAATCCTAGAAAAGGTTACTCTATGATTTTAATGTCTCTGTAAGTGAGCCTTATCAAAGAGAGTGAAATCATGGTAGATTACACCATGTTTAGTGGGTAAAGTAATATTTTGACTGTGACACTTTGTAAGCAAGTGTTATCTCTGGTGTTGCACTGCCTCCTTATGAGAAAAGGTTTTTCATATCTTAGAACCAATTTTTTGTCAGTAGCTTAATACAATAGGTATATAATAGTAAGCTGTTTTCTTTCTTTCATCCTCTCAGGCAAGCCAATGCTGTTGGGTCGTTTGATTGTGGACGATGTTGCTCAGGTGAATCGCGGACGGGTAAAAGATCTGTTAGTTCAAGACTTGAAGTGGACCACTCTTCTCTTGTGGTTTATTTGGTAGGATCTATTTATCTTTTGTATTCCCTTTACTCCAACCAAAAGTCAATCAGGGAGATGATGTATCCTATGTAATATCCTAACAGTGAAGTGTGGGTAAACCCAAAATCATCCTTTATATAATAAACCACTGCTTACCACCATATCCTCTGTAGGAACAGGATCATCCTGTGTTACATAAACCACTGCTTGCCACCATATCCTCTGTAGGAACAGAATCATCCTATGTAAACCACTATTTGCCACCATATCCTCTGTAGGAACAGGATCATTCTATGTAATATAAACCCCTGCTTGCCATCATATCCTCTGTAGGAACTAGATCATCCTATGTAAACATGCTTGTCACCATATCCTCTATAGGAAAGGATTCTATGTAACATAAACCACTGCTTGCCACCATATCCTCTGTAGGAACTGGATGATCCTTTAGTAAACCAATGCTTGCCACCATATCCTCTGTATGAACAGGATCATCCAATGTAAACCACTGCTTGCCACCATATCCTCTGTAGGAACAGGATCATCCTATGTAACATAAACCACTGCTTGCCACCATATCCTCTGTACGAACTGGATGATCCTTTAGTAAGCCACTGCTTGCCACCATATCCTCTGTATGAACAGGATCATCTTATGTAAACCACTGCTTGCCATGATATCCTCTGTAGGAACAGGATCATTCTGTGTAACATAAACCACTGCTTACCACCATATCCTCTGTAGGGACAGGATCATCCTATGTAACATAAGCCACTACTTGCCACCATATACTCTGTAGGAACAGGATCATTCTATTTTTTTATTTATTATACTTAGTCACTGTCTCCCGCGTTAGCAAGGTAGCACAAGGAAACAGACGAAAGAATGGCCCAACCCACCCACATACACATATATATACATAAACACCCACACATGCACATATACATACCTATTCATTTCAATGTATACTTACATATACAGACATATACATATAAACACATTCTGCCTTCATCCATTCCTGTCACCACCCCGCATCACATGAAATAGCACCCCCCCCTCCCCCCACGCGTGTGCGAGGTAGTGCTAGGAAAAGACAACAAAGGCCACATTCGTTCACACTCAGTCTCTAGCTGTCATGTGCAATGCTTTGAAACCACAGATCCATTTCCACATCTAGGCCCCATGAAACTTTCTGTGGTTTACCCCAGACACTTCACATGCCCTTTTGCATCCATTGACAGCACGTCAACCCCGGTATACCACATCGTCCCAATTCACTCTATTCCTTGCACACCTTTCATCTTCCTGTATGTTCAGGCCCCGATTGCTAAAAATCTTTTTCACTCCATCTTTCCACCTCCAATTTGGTCTCCCACTTCTCGTTCCCTCCACCTCTGACACATATATCCTCTTTATCAATCTTTCCTCACACATTCTCTTCATGTGACCAAACCATTTCAATACACCCTCTTCTGCTCTCTCAACCACACTCTTTTTATTAACACACATCTCTCTTACCCTTTCATTACTTTTACTTGATCAAACCACCTCACATCACATATTGTCCTCAAACATCTCATTTCCAACACATCCACCCTCCTGCACACAACCCTATGTATAGCCTATGCCTCTCAACCATATAACATTGTTTGAACCACTATTCCTTCAAACATACCCATTTTTGCTCTCCGAGATAACGTTCTTCAACGCTCCCAGAACCTTCACCCCCTCCCCTAACCTGTGACTCACCTCCGCTTCCATGGTCTTATCCGTTGCTAAATCCACTCCCAAATATGTAAAACACTTCACTAACTCCAGTTTTTCTCCATTCAAACTTACCTCCTAATTGACTTGTCCCTCAACCCTACTGAGCCTGATAACCTTGCTCTTATTCACATTTACTTTCAGCTTTCTTCTTTCTCACACTTTACCAAAGTATGTCACCAGCTTCTACAGTTTCTCACCCAAGTCAGCCACCAGAGCTGTACCATCAGTGAACAACAACTGACTCACTTCCCAAACTGAGAGTATATGTGAATAAGAGCAAGGTTATTAGGTACAGTAGGGTTGAGGGACAAGTCAATTGGGAGGTAAGTTTGAATGGAGAAAAACTGGAGGAAGTGAAGTGTTTTAGATATCTGGGAGTGAATTTGGCAGCGGAACCACTATTCCTTCAAACATACCCTTTTTTGCTTTCCGAGATAATGTTCTCGACTTCCACACATTCTTCATTGCTCCCAGAACTTTCGCCCCCTGCCCCACCCTATGATTCACTTCCGCTTCCATGGTTCAATCCGCTGCCAAATCCACTCCCAGATATCTAAAACACTTCACTTCCTCCTATTTTTCTCCATTCAAACTTACCTCCCAGTTGACTTGACCCTCAACCCTACTGTACCTAATAACCTTGCTCTTATTCACATTTACTCTCAGCTTTCTCCTTTCACACACTTTACCAAGCTCAGTCACCAGCTTCTGCAGTTTCTCACATGAATCAGCCACCAGCGCTGTATCATCAGTGAACAACAACTGACTCACTTCCTAAGCTCTCTCATCCACAACAGACTGCATACTTGCCCCTCTTTCCAAAACCCTTGCATTCACCTCCCTAACAACCCCATCCATAAACAAATTAAACAACCATGGAGACATCACACATCCCTGCCACAAACCAACATTCACTGAGAACCAATCACTTTCCTCTCTTCCTACACGTACACATACCTTACATCCTCAATAAAAACTTTTCACTGCTTCTAACAACTTGCCCCCACACCATACATTCTTAATACCTTCCACAGAGCATCTCTTTGAACTCTGTCATATGCCATCTCCAGATCCATAAATGCTACATACAAATCCATTTGCTTTTCTAAGTATTTCTCACATACATTCTTCAAAGCAAACACCTGATCCACACATCCTCTACCACTTCTGAAACCACACTGCTCTTCCCCAATCTGATGCTCTGTACATGCCTTCACCCTCTCAATCAGTACCCTCCCATATAATTTCCCAGGAATACTCAACAAACTTATTCCTCTGTAATTTGAGCACTCATTTTTATCCCCTTAGCCTTTGTACAATGGCACTATGCAAGCATTCCACCAATCCTCAGGCACCTCACCATGAATCATACATACATTAAATAGCCTTACCAACCAGTCAGCAATACAGACACCCCCTTTTTTAATAAATTCCACTGCAATACCATCCAAACCCGCTGCCTTGCCGGCTTTCATCTTCCGCAAAGCTTTTACTACCTCTTCTCTGTTTACCAAATCATTTTCCCTAACCCTCTCACTTTGCACACCACCTTGACCAAAACACCTTATATATGCCACTCTATCATCAAACATATTCAACAAACCTTCAAAATACTCACTCCATCTTCTTACATCACCACTACTTGTTATCACCTCCCCATTAGCCCCCTTCACTGAAGTTTTCATTTGTTCCCTTGTCTTACGCACTTTATTTACCTCCTTCCAAAACATCTTTCTATTCTCCCTAAAATTTAATGATACTCTCTCACCACAACTCTCATTTGCCCTCTTTTTCACCTCTTGCACCTTTCTCTTGACCTCCTGCCTTTTTCTTTTATACATCTCCCACTCATTTGCATTATTTCCCTGCAAAAATCGTCCAAATGCCTCTCTCTTCTCTTTCACTAATCCTCTTAATTCTTCATCCCGCCACTCACTACCCTTTCTAATCTGCCCACCTCCAATGCTTCTCATGCCATAAGCATCTTTTGCGCAAGCCATCACTGCTTCCCTAAATACATCCCATTCCTTTCCCACTCCCCTTACATCCCATCCTATGTTCTCACCTTTTTCCTTTCTGTACTCAGTCTCTCCTGTTCCTTCTCACACAAGTCTCCTTCCCAAGCTCACTTACTCTCACCACTCTCTTCACCCCAACATTCTCTCTTCTTTTCTGAAATCCTCTACAAATCTTCACCTTCGCCTCCACAAGATAATAATCAGACATCCCTCCAGTTGCACCTCTCAGCACATTAACACCAAAAGTCTCTCTTTCGTGTGCCTATCAATTATCATGTAATCCAATAACACTCTCTGGCCATCTCTCCTACTTACATACGTATACTTATGTATATCTCTCTTTTCAGACCAGGTATTCCCAATCACCAGTCCTTTTTCAGCACATAAATCTACAAGCTCTTCACCATTTCCATTAACAACATTGAACACCCCATGTACACCAATTATTCCCTCAACTGCCACATTACTCACCTTTCCATTCAAATCACCCATCACTATAACCCAGTCTCGTGCACCAAAACTACTAACACACTCACTCAGCTGCTCCCAAAACACTTGCTTCTCATGATCTTTCTTCTCATGCCTAGGTGCATATGCACCAATAATCACCCATCTCTCTCCTTCCACTTTCAGTTTTACCCATATCAATCTAGAGCTTACTTTCTTACACTCTATCACATACTCCCACCACTGCTGTTTCAGGAGTAGTGCTACTCCTTCCCTTGCTCTTGTCCTCTCACTAACCCCTGACTTTACTCCCAAGACATTCCCAAACCACTCTCCCCCTTTACCCTTGAGCTTCGTTTCACTTAGAGCCAAAACATCCAGGTACCTTTCCTCAAACATACTACCTATCTCTCCTTTTTTCTCATCTTTGTTACATCCACACACATTTAGACATCCCAATCTGAGTCTTTGAGGAGGATGAGCACTCCCTGCATGACTCCTTCTTCTGTTTCCCCTTTTAGAAAGTTAAAATACAAGGAAGGGAGGGTTTCCAGTCCCCCGCTCCCGTCCTCTTTAGTCGCCTTCTACGACACGTAGATATTTATATATTTTTTTTCCCCCACTCACAGGACATCTTGTGCATTCTGCTACTATGGTGTGGTACTCATGACCACTGAACTGTTTGAAGCAAAGGGCAATCTCTGTGCTCTCTCAGGCATGGATGGTGCATTCACATGTACAGCAGACTGTCGCCCTCTTAGCTCAGAGGACTACCTTGACCTTCTTTGGACTACGCTTGCAGAATTTCCAGGTAATTTTTGAAGGAAGATTTATGTTTGAATTGTAGTAACTAAGAGTTCATTTATTTAGACCATTGCCTTAGCAAATGAGGTTTAGCGTTTAACAGAAAATTATCCCTTCCCATAAATATGTTTCCCATTTCCTATATACACCTGGTGTTAAATGAGCTACAGTACTTTCAGAAAATTATCGTGTAAGTGAGCCATGTATATAGTGAAAAATATTTAATGATCACAAATGCCTTTCTTTGTGTTAGTGTACTTGTCACTTGATCTTTGTATTGTAAAATTGTGTAACTTTTGGTGATCATATTTACCCTTATTTACTGTTTTAAGTTTAATAAATCATATGGAAATTTTTGAGGCAATTCATATCATCTGCTCATGTATCATGCAGCTCACTAACTAAGCTGTTTAAATTGGTCATCTAGGGATAGATGAACCCACAATGCTTTAGTCTCACTACATGCACACGATAAACACCAATAATGTCTTAGAGAGATCCATGAGGGATTTTGTTTCTTCCCCTTCTTAATGTTGGAGGCAAAAGTCCATGTTGAGGCTGGGCCTTAATTGAAATATAGAGAGGATTATGAAATGGAAAAAGAAGAAGCAAGGGAAAGTATTTAAGAAATTTGGAGGAAATGAAAAACACGTCTTTTAGAATGTGCTAGGTCATAGTTATTGGGTAAGACATGAGACGGTAGAGAGTTCCAAAGCTTTGAGGTGAAGGGAAAGAAGGATTTATCAAAATGACCCATCTTAGAGTTGCCAATGGCCACATTGTAATCCTATGATACAGCAGCTTGCCAAGTATTGTGGTCTAGCTAATGGTAGTGGCACTCAAGCAGTCAGCTCTTGGGAGTAAAATCAAAGTAATGCATATAGAAGAGCAAAAGTGAATCAACATTGAGGCATAGGGCTAGAGGGTCAAGTGTGAAGTTAACCTGGGAGAGTTTATATTTGGACCACTTTCAACTCAACTCAGTCAAGTAAGGATGCAGACCTAGAACCACCCCAGATGTGAGTGCTCCATACAAAGACAAATCAATCCTTTCTATAGGCTGAACAACTGTTCTGAAGAAAAGAAATTACATCTGAACAGAACTCCCAGTTCCTTAGTAGCAAACTTAGTTATTTTCATAATATGGGGATTCTAAGAAAGAGTGGACGTTACAGGAATACTAAGTATGTTCATTGAGTCAAGAGGTGGAATTACAGAACTGTCAAAGGAGAGATGAGAGTTGTGAGAAGTTTTCAATAGAGAAATGGATAAAAACTGGGTCTTTGAGGCATGAAGCATCCAGATTTCATATACCTCACTGAGATATACTGTCCAAGTCTGAGTTTACTGGGGAAGCTGTACCAAGACAAGATGCAGGTCGAATGAGAGAAGGAGCGGCATTGAAGGATGTGGATGAATGCAATGTTGAATTTTCAGTATATGAATGCATTTGATATTTGTGGGTGAGAGGTAATCGTTGGTGAAAAGGAGAAAAAGTGTTGTGGACAGAACAGAACCCTGAGGGACACTGCTGTTAATGGAGAAAAGGTGGGAGGGCTGATCCAACAACAACCCACAGAGATAAATTGGCTGGAGAGAAAGCTAGATACAGAGGAGCAAAGTGAAGGAGGGGAGCTTAGAGATGAGACTGTGATGCCATACCCTGTCAAAAGCTTTGGATATATCAAAGGCAATGACACAAGACTCCCCAAAATCCTTCAGGGATGATGACCTGACATTAGTTATATAGGAAAGAATATTGTCTGTGGATCTCACCTTATGGAAGCTACACTGGTGACCATAGAGAAGGCTGTGAGGTTCAAGGTGTCCAAAGATATGGGGGATGAGGAGGGATTCAGAGACATTGGAAATAGTAGATGTCAGAGCAATAGGAAAATAGTTACAGGGGTCAGAATGGTCACCCTTCTTAGGGACGGAATGTATCAACTTATGCTTACGAGAAGAGGAAAAAGCTTTTGTTTTTAAACAGAAATGAAACCAGCAAGCAAGCACAGGTGCAAGTTCAAAGACACACTCAGTGCACAGGAATGGAGGCCATCAGAACCTTAAGATTTGCTTGTGTCCAGAGAGAGATGCACTTTTCGGAGAATCCAGAGAGAGATTATGGGGAGAGGCATAGGATTAGTAAGAGGAGCATCATGGGAATAAGGAATATTAGAGTCATCCATGGTGGAGTTAGAGTAGATAAGGGAACCAGAGGAAGTTGTTATGTCTACTGGAGAGACATCTATAGTACCTTCACAACAGAAAAGTGAAGGAAAGGTAGAGCAATTAAAGTTGTTAGAGCTGCCCTTAGCTAAATACCAGAAAGACCTATCACTGGATAATGAGGAGAGGTTGTTGTACTTCCTTTGGTTAATGATTACAGGCAAGATGTTTGGTGCAAAGAAGTAGAATGTGAAATCTGTGGTTAGAGGTAGTGAATGAAGTATGTTGTGCATTTTCAGATGAAAATGTTGTGGTGGTGACGGACCATGAAGATATGTTGTGTATGGGGGTCAATGTGTAAATATAGATGTTGTTTTTAGCTGATAGTTTAATTTCATGTGCAAAAGGTAGAATTAAGAAGGACTTTTATACCAGTGGGGAAGATGTTGCTCTCTTTAACAAATAGCACATAGGTTAAGTAAACAGAAACAATTATTTAGATCCACCTCATTCATATAGTAATGGATTTAAGTATAACAGATATATAGATACATCTGTTCTGTTATCTGATTAGTAGAGTAAATTTTTGTCAATATCTTTATATGAAAATATGCTACATGTTCTGTCCAGTAATTATGAAATGTACCACAATATGATATATTGTGTATCCTACAGGTATCTTTTTCACCATCTTGGTTATTGAGAGACTAGGAAGAAAGACAACAATGGCCCTGGAATTTGTAATTTTCGTCATATCAATCATCTTCCTCTTTATATGCACATCAGAGTAAGTGATTATCTTCTTTCACATTACACCCAATTTTTCAAGTCTGTTCTTATTTATTATATATTATTTTTTTATTATACTTTGTCGCTGTCTCCCGCGTTTGCGAGGTAGCGCAAAGAAACAGACGAAAGAAATGGCCCAACCCCCCCCATACACATGTATATACATACGTCCACACACGCAAATATACATACCTACACAGCTTTCCATGGCTTACCCCAGACGCTTCACATGCCTTGATTCAATCCACTGACAGCACGTCAACCCCGGTATACCACATCGCTCCAATTCACTCTATTCCTTGCCCTCCTTTCACCCTCCTGCATGTTCAGGCCCCGATCACACAAAATCTTTTTCACTCCATCTTTCCACCTCCAATTTGGTCTCCCTCTTCTCCTTGTTCCCTCCACCTCCGACACATATATCCTCTTGGTCAATCTTTCCTCACTCATCCTCTCCATGTGCCCAAACCACTTCAAAACACCCTCTTCTGCTCTCTCAACCACGCTCTTTTTATTTCCACACATCTCTCTTACCCTTACGTTATTCACTCGATCAAACCACCTCACACCACACATTGTCCTCAAACATCTCATTTCCAGCACATCCATCCTCCTGCGCACAACTCTATCCATAGCCCACGCCTCGCAACCATACAACATTGTTGGAACCACTATTCCTTCAAACATACCCATTTTTGCTTTCCGAGATAATGTTCTCGACTTCCACACATTCTTCAAGGCCCCCAGAATTTTCGCCCCCTCCCCCACCCTATGATCCACTTCCGCTTCCATGGTTCCATCCGCTGCCAGATCCACTCCCAGATATCTAAAACACTTCACTTCCTCCAGTTTTTCTCCATTCAAACTCACCTCCCAATTGACTTGACCCTCAACCCTACTGTACCTAATAACCTTGCTCTTATTCACATTTACTCTTAACTTTCTTCTTCCACACACTTTACCAAACTCAGTCACCAGCTTCTGCAGTTTCTCACATGAATCAGCCACCAGCGCTGTATCATCAGCGAACAACAACTGACTCACTTCCCAAGCTCTCTCATCCCCAACAGACTTCATACTTGCCCCTCTTTCCAAAACTCTTGCATTTACCTCCCTAACAACCCCATCCATAAACAAATTAAACAACCATGGAGACATCACACACCCCTGCCGCAAACCTACATTCACTGAGAACCAATCACTTTCCTCTCTTCCTACACGTACACATGCCTTACATCCTCGATAAAAACTTTTCACTGCTTCTAACAACTTTCCTCCCACACCATATATTCTTAATACCTTCCACAGAGCATCTCTATCAACTCTATCATATGCCTTCTCCAGATCCATAAATGCTACATACAAATCCATTTGCTTTTCTAAGTATTTCTCACATACATTCTTCAAAGCAAACACCTGATCCACACATCCTCTACCACTTCTGAAACCACACTGCTCTTCCCCAATCTGATGCTCTGTACATGCCTTCACCCTCTCAATCAATACCCTCCCATATAATTTACCAGGAATACTCAACAAACTTATACCTCTGTAATTTGAGCACTCACTCTTATCCCCTTTGCCTTTGTACAATGGCACTATGTTTTTATTCCTTTATTTATTAAAACCATGTAAATAACTTATCTAACTATAAAGAGAATTAATAGAGGGAGTAATGTTAGTGAAATAAAGGGATTATTTTTTATTATACTTGATCGCCATTGCCCACATCAGAGAGGTACTACCAGGAAAGAGACAAAGAATGGCCCATCCACTCTCACACACACACACATATATATATATTTATTTATTTATTTATTTATTATACTTAGTCACTGTCTCCCGCTTTAGCAAGGTAACACAAGGAAACAGATAAAAGAATGGCCCAACCCACCCACATACACGTGTATACATACACGCCCACAAACACGCATATGCATACCTATACACTTCCACGTATACATACATATACAAACACAGACATATACATATATATATGTGTACATATTCATACATGCTGCCTTCATCCATTCCCGGCGCCACCCCACCACACATGAAATGGCACTCCCTACCCCCGTGTGCGTAAGGTAGCGCTAGCAAAAGACAACAAAGGCCACTTTCGTTCATACTTAGTCTCTATCTGTCATGTGTAATACACCAAAACCACAGCTCCCTTTCTACATCTAGGCCCCACAAAACTTTCCATGGTTTACCTCAGACGCTTCACATGCCCTGGTTTAATACGTTGACAGCACGTCGACCCCGGTGTACCACATCGTTCCAATTCACTCTATTCCTCGCACACCTTTCACCCTCCTGTATGTTCAGGCCCCGATCGCTCAAAATCTTTTTCACTCCATCCTTGCACCTCCAATTAGGTCTCCCACTTCACCTCGTTCCTTCCACCTTTGATACATATATCCTCTTTGTCAATCTTTCCTCACTCATTCTCTCCATGTGACCAAACCATTTCAATACACCCTCTTCTGCTCTCTCAACCGCACTCTTTTTATTACCTCACATCTCTCTTATCCTTCCAGTACTTAATCAAACCACCTCACACCACATATTGTCCACAAATATTTCATTTCCAGCATATCCCACGCCTCACAGCCATACAACATTGTTGGAACCACTATTCCTTCAAACATACCCATTTTTGCTCTCCGAGATAATGTTCTCACCTTCCACACATTCTTCAACACTCCCAGAACCTTCACACCTTCCCCCACCCTGTGACTCACTTCCATGGTTCCATCCGCTGCCAAATCCACTCCCAGATACCTAAACCACTTCACTTCCTCCAGTTTTCTCCATTCAAACTTATCTCCCAATTAACTTGTTCCTCAACCGTATTGAACCTGATAACCTTGCTCTCATTCACATTTACTCTCAACTTTCTTCTTTCACACACTTTACCAAACTCAGTTAACAACTTCTCCAGTTTCTCACCCGAATCAGCCACCAGTGCTGTATCATCAGTGAACAACTGACTCACTCCCCAAGACCTCTCATCCACAAGACACTGCATACTTGCCCTTCTCTCCAAAACTATTGCATTCGCCTCCCTAACAAGCCCATCCATAAAAAATTAAACAACCATAGAGACATCATGCACCCCTGCTGCAAACTGACATTGACTGGATACCAATTACTTACCTCTCTTCCTATTCTTATACATGCCTTACATCCTTGGTAAAAACTTGTCTGCTTCTAGCAACTTATCTTCCACACCATATACTCTTAATACCATCCACAAAGCATCTCTATCAACTCTTATCATATGCCTTCTCCAGATCCATAAAAGCTACATACAAATCCGTCTGTTTTTCTAAGTATTTCTCACATATATTCTTTAAAGCAAACACCTAATTCACACATCCTCACCCACTTTTGAAACCACACTGCTCTTCCCCAATCTGATGCTCTGTACATGCCTTTACCCTCTCAATCAATACCCTCCCATATAATTTCCCAGGAATACTCAACAAACTTATACCTCTTTAATTTGAACACTCTCTTTTATCTCTTTTGCCTTTATACAATGGCACTATGCATGCATTCCACCAATCCTCAGGCACTTAACCATGAACCATACATACATTGAATATCCTTACCAACCAGTCAGCAACACAGTCACCACCTTTTTTCTATGAATTCCACTGCAATACCATCTGAACCCACTGCTTGCCAGCAAAGCTTTCACTCCCTCTTCTCTGTTTACTAAATCATTCTCCCTGACCCTTTCACTTCGCACACCACCTCGACCAAAACACCCTATATCTGTCACTTTATCATCAAACACATTCAACAAACCTTCAAAATACTCACTACATCTTCGTACATCACCACTACTTGTTATTTCCTCCCCATTAACCCCCTTCGCAAGTGTTCCCATATGTTCTCTTGTCTTAGGCACTTTATTTACCTCCTTCCAAAACACCTTTTTATTCTCCCTAAAATTTACTGTATATATCTATATATACATATATTTTTTTTTTTTCATACTATTCGCCATTTCCCGCCTCAGCGAGGTAGCGTTAAGAACAGAGGACTGGGCCTCTGAGGAAACATCCTCACCCGGCCCTCTTCTCTGTTCTTTCCTCTGGAAAAAAAAAAAAAAAAGAGGGGAAGATTTCCAGCCCCCTACTCCCTTCCCGTTTAGTCGCCTTCTATGACACGCAGGGAATACGTGGGAAGTATTCTTTCTTCCCTATCCCCAAGGATCTATATTATATAAATAGGGGATAGGGAAGAAAGAATGCTTCCCACGTATTCCCTGCGTGTTGTAGAAGGCGACTAAAAGGGGAGGGAGCAGGTGGCTGGAAACCCTCCCCTCTCTTTTTTTTTTTTTTTTAATTTTCCAAAAGAAGGAACAGAGAAGGGGGGCCAGGTGAGGATATTCCCTCAACGGCCCAGTCCTCTGTTCTTAACGCTACCTTGCTAATGCGGGAAATGGCGAATACTATGAAAGAAAATATATATATATATATATATATATATATATATATATATATATATATATATATATATATATATATATATATATATATTTTTTGCTTTGTTGCTGTCTCCCACGTTTGTGAGGTAGCGCAAGGAAACAGACGAAAGAAATGGCCCAACCCACCCCCATACACATGTATATCCATACGTCCACACATGCAAATATACATACCTACACAGCTTTCCATGGTTTACCCCAGACGCTTCACATGCCCTGATTCAATCCACTGACAGCACGTCAACCCCGGTATACCACATCGCTCCAATTCACTCTATTCCTTGCCCTCCTTTCACCCTCCTGCATGTTCAGGCCTCGATCACACAAAATCTTTATCACTCCATCTTTCCACCTCCAATTTGGTCTCCCACTTCTCCTCGTTCCCTCCACCTCCGACACATATATCCTCTTGGTCAATCTTTTCTCACTCATTCTCTCCATGTGCCCAAACCATTTCAAAACACCCTCTTCTGCTCTCTCAACCACACTCTTTTTATTTCCACACATCTCCCTTACCCTTACGTTACTTACTCGATCAAACCACCTCACACCACACATTGTCCTCAAACATCTCATTTCCAGCACATCCATCCTCCTGCGCTCAACTCTATCCATAGCCCATGCCTCGCAACCATACAACATTGTTGGAACCACTATTCCTTCAAACATACCCATTTTTGCTTTCCGAGATAATGTTCTCGATTCCACACATTCTTCAAGGGTCCCAGGATTTTCGCCCCCTCCCCCACCCTATGATCCACTTCCGCTTCCATGGTTCCATCCGCTGCCAGATCCACTCCCAGATATCTTAAACACTTTACTTCCTCCAGTTTTTCTCCATTCAAACTTACCTCCCAATTGACTTGACCCTCAACCCTACTGTACCTAATAACCTTGCTCTTATTCACATTTACTCTTAACTTTCTTCTTTCACACACTTTACCATACTCAGTCACCAGCTTCTGCAGTTTCTCACATGAATCAGCCACCAGCGCTGTATCATCAGCGAACAACAACTGACTCACTTCCCAAGCTCTCTCATCCCCAACAGACTTCATACTTGCCCCTCTTTCCAAAACTCTTGCATTCACCTCCCTAACAACTCCATCCATAGACAAATTAAACAACCATGGAAACATCACACACCCCTGCCGCAAACCTACATTCACTGAGAACCAATCACTTTCCTCTCTTCCTACACGTACACATGCCTTACATCCTCGATAAAAACTGTACCTAATAACCTTGCTCTTATTCACATTTACTCTTAACTTTCTTCTTTCACACACTTTACCAAACTCAGTCACCAGCTTCTGCAGTTTCTCACATGAATCAGCCACCAGCACTGTATCATCAGCGAACAACAACTGACTCACTTCCCAAGCTCTCTCATCCCCAACAGACTTCATACTTGCCCCTCTTTCCAAAACTCTTGCATTCACCTCCCTAACAACTCCATCCATAGACAAATTAAACAACCATGGAGACATCACACACCCCTGCCGCAAACCTACATTCACTGAGAACCAATCACTTTCCTCTCTTCCTACACGTACACATGCCTTACATCCTCGATAAAAACTTTTCACTGCTTCTAACAACTTGCCTCCCTCACCATATATTCTTAATACCTTCCACAGAGCATCTCTATCAACTCTATCTCATATATATATATATATATATATATATATATATATATATATATATATATATATATATATATATCGAGGATGTAAGGCATGTGTACGTGTAGGAAGAGAGGAAAGTGATTGGTTCTCAGTGAATGTAGGTTTGCGGCAGGGGCGTGTGATGTCTCCATGGTTGTTTAATTTGTTTATGGATGGGGTTGTTAGGTAGGTGAATGCAAGAGTTTTGGAAAGAGGGGCAAGTATGAAGTCTGTTGGGGATGAGAGAGCTTGGGAAGTGAGTCAGTTGTTGTTCGCTGATGATACAGCGCTGGTGGCTGATTCATGTAAGAAACTGCAGAAGCTGGTGACTGAGTTTGGTAAAGTGTGTGAAAGAATAAAGTTAAGAGTAAATGTGAATAAGAGCAAGGTAATTAGGTACAGTAGGGTTGAGGGTCAAGTCAATTGGGAGGTAAGTTTGAATGGAGAAAAACAGGAGGAAGTAAAGTGTTTTAGATATCTGGGAGTGGATCTGGCAGCGGATGGAACCATGGAAGCGGAAGTGAATCATAGGGTGGGGGAGGGGGCAAAAATTCTGGGAGCCTTGAAGAATGTGTGGAAGTCGAGAACATTATCTCGGAAAGCAAAAATGGGTATGTTTGAAGGAATAGTGGTTCCAACAATGTTGTATGGTTGCGAGGCGTGGACTATGGATAGAGTTGTGCGCAGGAGGATGGATGTGCTGGAAATGAGATGTTTGAGGACAATGTGTGGTGTGAGGTGGTTTGATCGAGTAAGTAATGTAAGGGTAAGAGAGATGTGTGGAAATAAAAAGAGCGTGGTTGAGAGAGCAGAAGAGGGTGTTTTGAAGTGGTTTGGTCACATGGAGAGAATGAGTGAGGAAAGATTGACCAAGAGGATATATGTGTCGGAGGTGGAGGGAACGAGGAGAAGTAGGAGACCAAATTGGAGGTGGAAAGATGGAGTGATAAAGATTTTGAGTGATCGGGGCCTGAACATGCAGGAGGGTGAAAGGCGTGCAAGGAATAGAGTGAATTGGAACGATGTGGTATACCGGGGTCGACATGCTGTCAATGGATTGAACCAGGGCATGTGAAGCGTCTGGGGTAAACCATGGAAAGTGTGTGGGGCCTGGATGTGGAAAGGGAGCTGTGGTTTCGGTGCATTATTACATGACAGCTAGAGACTGGGTGTGAACGAATGGGGCCTTTGGTGTCTTTCCTAGCGCTACCTCGCACACATGAGGGGGGAGGGGGTTGTTATTCCATGTGTGGCGAGGTGGCGATGGGAACAAATAAAGGCAGACAGTATGAATTATGTACATGTGTATATATGTATATGTCTGAGTGTGTATATATATGTGTACATTGAGATGTATAGGTATGTATATTGTGCGTGTGTGGACATGTATGTATATACATGTGTATGTGGGCGGGTTGGGCCATTCTTTCGTCTGTTTCCTTGCGCTACCTCGCTAACGCGGGAGACAGCGACAAAGCGAAAAAATAATAATAATAACATATATATATATATATATCCCTGAGGATAGGGGAGAAAGAATACTTCCCACGTATTCCCTGCGTGTCGTAGAAGGCGACTAAAAGGGGAGGGAGCAGGGGGCTGGAAATCCTCCCCTCTCGTTTTTTTTTTAATTTTCCAAAAGAAGAAACAGAGAAGAGGGCCAGGTGAGGATATTCCCTCAAAGGCCCAGTCCTCTGTTCTTAACGCTACCTCGCTAATGCGGGAAATGGCAAATAGTTTGAAAGAAAGAATATATATATATATATATATATATATATATATATATATATATATATATATATATATATATAGATATATATAGCACAAGGAAAACAGATGAAGAATGGCCCAACCACCCACATACACATATATATAAATAAATGCCCATACGCGCTTGCATACATAAGTATACATACATGTACATACACAAGCATATACATACATACACATATACATATTCATGCTTGCTGCCTTTTCATATGCCTAAACCATTTCAACACACCCTCTTTTGCTCTCTCAACCACACTTTATATTACCACACATCTCTCTGATTCTTTCATTACTTACTCGATCAAACCACCTCACACCACATATTGTCCTCAAACATCTCAATCCAACACATCCACCCTCTTCTGTCCAACCCTATCTGTAGCCCATGCCTCACAACCATATAACATTGTTGGAACCACTATTCCTTCAAACATACCCATTTTTCCTCTGGAATAAAATTCTCTCTTTCCACACATTCTTTATTGCTCCCAGAACCTTTGCCCCCCTCCTGCACCTTATGACTCACTTCCGCTTCCATGGTTCCATTCTCTGCCAAGTCCACTCCGAGATATCTAAAATGCTTCTTTTCCTCTAATTTTTCTCCATTCAAACTCACATCCCAACTAACTTGTCCCTCAATCCTGCTGACCCTAATAACCTTGCTCATATTCACATTTACTCTCAACTTTCTCCTTTCACACACTTTTCCAAACTCAGTCACCAACTTTTGATGTTTCTCACTCAAATCAGCTACCAGCACTGTATTACTGGCGAACAACAACTGACTCACTTCCCAAGTCCTCTCATCCCCATTAGACTGCATACTTGCCCCTCTCCCCATAACTCTTGCATTTACCTCCCTAACCACCCCATCCATAAACAAATTAAACAAACATAGGGACATCACACACCACTGCTGCAGACTGTCCTTCACTGGGAACTGATATCTCTCCTTTCTTCCTACTTGTACACGTCTTACATCCTTGGTAAAAACTTCTCTGCTTCTAGCCGCTTACCTCCCACACTATATGCTCTTAAGACCATCCACAAAGCATCTCTATCCACCCTGTCATATGGCATCTCCAGAGCCACAAAATGCCACATACCAATCCATCTGTTTTTATAAGTATTTCTCAAACACATTCTTCAAAGCAAACACCTGATCCACACATCCTCTACCACTTCTGAAACCACACTGCTCTTCTCCAATCTGATACTCTGTACATGCCTTCACCCTCTCAGTCAATACCCTCCCATATAATTTCCCAGAAATACTCTTTAGTTTGAACACTCAACAAACTTATGCCTCTGTAGTTTTAACACTCACCTTTATCCCCTTTGCTTTATATACATTCATTCCACCAATCCTCAGGCACTTCACCATGATCCATACATACACTGAATATCCATACCAACCATTCAACAACAGTCACCCCCTTTCTTAATTAATTCAACTACAATACCATCCAACCCTGCCGCCTTGCCAGATTTCATTTTCCGCAAGGCTTTCACCACCTCTCTTTTCGCCAAACCACTCTCCCTGACTGTCTCACTTCACACACCACCCCAACCAAAACACTGTACATCTGCCACTCTGTCATTAAACACATTCAACAAACCTACAAAATACTCACTCCATCTCCTCCTCACTTCATCATTACCTGTTATCACTTCCCCCCTTGCCCCCTTCATTGATGTTTCCATTTGTTCTCTTGTTTTATGCATGTTATTTATCTTCCAAAACATCTTTTTATTCTATCTAAAGTTTAATGATACTCTCTCACCCCCAACTCTCATTTGCCATCTTTTTCACCTCTTGCACCTTTCTCTCTCCTGCCACTTTCTTTTATGTTTCTCCCAGTCATTTGCTTCACTTTCCTGCAAGTATCATCCAAATGCCTCTCTTTTCTCATTCACTAACAACCTTACTTCTTCATCCCACCACTCTAACCTTTCTAATCTGCCCACCTTATGCCACATGCATCTTTGCACAAGCCCTCACTGCTTCCCTAAATACATCCTGTTCCTCACCCACACCCCTCTCTTCATTTGCTCTCACCTTTTACCATTTTACACTCAATCTCTGCTGGTACTTCTTCACACGTTTCCTTTCCAAGCTCACGTACTCTCACCACTCTCTTCTCCCATACATTCTCTCTTCTTTTTTGAAAACCTCCACAATATACATGCATACATATAGGTGATACCAGACTTCACCTGCTCAAGGCTACATCACAAGTGAAAAGTTGCCTTTGGTGAGGCTTTTTCAACGGGAGTAGTCTTGTCAGAAAACTTCTTCTCCGAAGGAGACTACATTTATCAACGGATGGAAATTTTGCAGCCTTAGGCTGTTGGTGCTCTTAGATAGAGGTGTTGGGAAAGACTAGGACTGTTTCGTAGAAATTAAGGTGCTCAGAGCCATATTGATAAATAATCTTAAAGCATGTTTGTGGTAATTTTTTGTTGTAGTTAAGTTTTTCTCAGCCTTCCACCCCCATGCTGTTATCTTTTCTTTGTTCATGGGACAGTACGAGTCTTTAAAGAATGAAAAACTTTTACTCTAGGGCAGCGTCCTAATAGCAAATTTTTAAGTTTTCATTTCCTACCCAATCTTTTCATAAACACATCTCCCTTATTTGATGTTAGTTACCGTCACTGTGATATTCCGTTTCTAAGGGATTATGAGATAGCCTGATGCCACCTGACAGCCAGAAGGATGATGATATTATTGCCAGGTGGAGAATACTGATTGAAGAGGAATGTAACTAGAGTGAGCTTGAGGCACCACTGCTGGTTGGTGAAGGTTGAGAGGCATTAATCTCACAAGAAGGAAGGGGCTTAGACATTTCTAATCCCTAGAGATCATGGATTTTTTCTCAATTTGCAGCAAACCATCGTGTAGAAAACAGTTTTTCACATTTCAGAACTTGCTTTTCTTTTCTATCCACAGCCGCACATGGCTCACATTCATATTGTTTGTGGCACGTGGCATCATTTCAGGGGTGTTCCAGGCTGCTTATGTCTACACACCAGAGGTTAGTACCATATATAATAGTGTGTTATTTCTTCTTACAGTTATGGATGCATATGTAATCACAACATTGCACATGTAGGTACAGGTTGTGTAGAATCCATAATGAGGGGATTAGTACATGAGGACCATTGGTAAGGAGTGGAGGAGTTTGATGAAAGATGTCAAAAAGCTGAGTAATATATTAGTTTACCATGGAAAAGATGCAGGTGGCACAGCAGCCAGCCAAAAGATGAAAGGTATAAGAGAGCATGAAATAAGTATAACAGGTCATGTTAGGAGCCATAATAGGAACCAAGAGCACTTGGTGGGCATTTGAAGTATTGCTTCACCCTTCAAACATAGCATATCCACAAGGATCCCTCTCCCTTATCATCAACAATGAAACACATGAGGCTGGCTGATGCCCATGTACAGAGCCTTACAGCAACTTAGCTAGGTCAGAGAAATCATGGTGCAGTAAGACAGTGTCACATGACAGCCACTGTCATCATTCACTTACTCGTTTTGGTGGTGTAAACCTGCTGACTTTAGCTTGACATCTGTTAGTGGTGTTTTCACCTTTGCATGTGGTCCTCAATGATGTTAGATTAGTACCTTTTTCTTTTGTTCATGTTCCATTGATATGAATCATAAGAATTTTGTAAAGCTATGGCTAATGAAGATTTTCATGGAATTCGACATCCCAATATTCCAGGAGAAAGATCCTTTCTTACATGAAAGTATTTGATCACCATTGTTGTAAATTTTATTTTCAATATTTTTTAGGTGTATCCAACATCACTTCGAGCAGTTGGTGTGGGGACGTGCTCTGGCATGGCTCGCTTTGGTGCTATGCTGACTCCTATTGTTGCACAGGTTCTGACACGCACTTCCGTACACCTTGCAACAGCCACCTATGGCATTGTGGCTATTCTTGCTATTGCTGCATCTCTTATGCTTCCTATTGAGACACGTGGCAGAGCAATGTCATAGCTGTGATATTTCACAGAAAATTTTTTAATATTTATGGAACCTTTTACCTGTTACATTACTGTATATCCTAAATTTATGTGATCTTACTGCAGAAAACTAATTTTGAGTATATTTATGTTGAATGTTTGTCTTTGTAGAAATGTGTAAGTACAGTATTTCTGTTGAAATTGGCAAGATGCCCCATCAGAATGTATAGTTTGCATCATTTGGAAATTTTTATGGAAGCATTTTCGTTTGTAGTATCATTCCAATCAGTTTGTGCCTCAGTTATTGATATATAAAGGAAAATATTTCTATGTACAAATATTTTTAATACAAATAAAATTTTTCAAAGGCCCTATATTATGAGTGTATCATAAACTTAGTAACTCTAACTCAAACTCCAGTACCATGAGAAATATCATTGAATCTGTTATTAAATACACAAAGAATTATAACCTTAATATTAGTGAAGGTCTATACAAATTGGATAGCTTTATTGTTGATAAAATTTGCAAACAATTCCCCTTCTTGTCCACATAAGTTTATGATATGCTTGTTGTCTGTCTTGGACATTCACCTATTTACCAAATGGCGTCCTAGCTACGTCTCTTTGTTGTATATCAACTGACATATTTCTTTCATGTATTTCCCTGATGTGATTATTACACAAAAGTGCACTTGGGATCTTATCATGTTTCACTTTCTCGTGGACTCACAGAAATATACTTGATCACACGCAACATTGTGATTCTTTTCAATATATATATATATATTTTTTTTTTCATACTATTCGCTATTTCCCGCGATAGCGAGGTAGCGTTAAGAACAGAGGACTGGGCCTTTGAGGGAATAGCCTCACCTGGCCCTCTTCTCTGTTCCCTCTTTTGGAAAATTAAAATAAAAAAACGAGAGGGGAGGATTTCCAGCCCCCCGCTCCCTTCCCTTTTAGTCGCCTTCTACGACACACAGGGAATACGTGGGAAGTATTCTTTCTCCCCTATCCCCTATCATATATATATATATATATATATATATTCTTTCTTTCAAACTGTTCACCATTTCCCGCATTAGCGAGGTAGCGTTAAGAACAGAGGACTGGGCCTTTGAGGGAATACCCTCACCTGGCCCAATTCTCTGTTCCTTCTTTTGGAAAAAAAAAAAAAAACCCGAGAGGGGAGGATTTCCAGCCCCCCGCTCCCTCCCCTTTTAGTCGCCTTCTACGACACGCAGGGAATACGTGGGAAGCATTCTTAATCCCCTATCCCCAGGGATAATATATATATATATATATATATATATATATATATATATTTTTTTTTTTTTTTTCTATACTTTGTCGCTGTCTCCCGCGTTTGCGAGGTAGCGCAAGGAAACAGACGAAAGAAATGGCCCAACCCCCCCCCCATACCCATGTACATACACACGTCCACACACGCAAATATACATACCTACACAGCTTTCCATGGTTTACCCCAGACGCTTCACATGCCTTGATTCAATCCACTGACAGCACGTCAACCCCTGTATACCACATCGCTCCAATTCACTCTATTCCTTGCCCTCCTTTCACCCTCCTGCATGTTCAGGCCCCGATCATACAAAATCTTTTTCACTCCATCTTTCCACCTCCAATTTGGTCTCCCACTTCTCCTCGTTCCCTCCACCTCCAACACATATATCCTCTTGGTCAATCTTTCCTCACTCATTCTCTCCATGTGCCCAAACCATTTCAAAACACCCTCTTCTGCTCTCTCAACCATGCTCTTTTTATTTCCACACATCTCTCTTACCCTTACGTTACTTACTCGATCAAACCACCTCATACCACACATTGTCCTTAAAATCTCATTTCCAGCACATCCATCCTCCTGCGCACAACTCTATCCATAGCCCACGCCTCGCAACCATACAACATTGTTGGAACCACTATCCCTTCAAACATACCCATTTTTGCTTTCCGAGATAATGTTCTCGACTTCCACACATTCTTCAAGGCTCCCAGGATTTTCGCCCCCTTCCCCACCCTATGATCCACTTCCGCTTCCATGGTTCCATCCACTGCCAGATCCACTCCCAGATATCTAAAACACTTTACTTTCTCCAGTTTTTCTCCATTCAAACTTACCTCCCAATTGACTTGACCCTCAACCCTACTGTACCTAATTACCTTGCTCTTATTCACATTTACTCTTAAGTTTCTTCTTTCACACACTTTACCAAACTCAGTCACCAGCTTCTGCAGTTTCTCACATGAATCAGCCACCAGCACTGTATCATCAGCGAACAACAACTGACTCACTTCCCAAGCTCTCTCATCCCTAACAGACTTCATACTTGCCCCTCTTTCCAAAACTCTTGCATTCACCTCCCTAACAACCCCATCCATAAACAAATTAAACAACCATGGAGACATCACACGCCCCTGCCACAAACCTACATTCACTGAGAACCAATCACTTTCCTCTCTTCCTACATGTACACATGCCTTACATCCTCGATAAAAACTTTTCACTGCTTCTAACAACTTGCCTCCCACACCATATATTCTTAATACCTTCCACAGAGCATCTCTATCAATTCTATCATATGCCTTCTCCAGATCCATAAATGCTACATACAAATCCATTTGCTTTTCTAAGTATTGCTCACATACATTCTTCAAAGCAAACACCTGATCCACACATCCTCTACCACTTCTGAAACCACTCTGCTCTTCCCCAATCTGATGCTCTGCACATGCCTTCGCCCTCTCAATCAATACCCTCCCATATAATTTCCCAGGAATACTCAACAAACTTATACCTCTGTAATTTGAGCACTCACTCTTATCCCCTTTGCCTTTGTACAATGGCACTATGCACGCATTCCGCCAATCCTCAGGCACCTCACCATGAGTCATACATACATTAAATAACCTTACCAACCACTCAATAATACAGTCACCCCCGTTTTTAATAAATTCCACTGCAATACCATCCAAACCTGCTGCCTTGCCGGCTTTCATCTTCCGCAAAGCTTTTACTACCTCTTCTCTGTTTATCAAATCATTTTCCCTAACCCTCTCACTTTGCACACCACCTCGACCAAAACACCCTATATCTGCCACTCTATCATCAAACACATTCAACAAACCTTCAAAATACTCACTCCATCTCCTTCTCACATCACCACTACTTGTTATCACCTCCCCATGTGCGCCCTTCACTGAAGTTCCCATTTGCTCCCTTGTCTTACGCACTTTATTTACCTCCTTCAAGAACATATATATATATATATATATATATATATATATATATATATATATATATATATATATATATATATATATACTTAGAAAAGCAAATGGATTTGTATGTAGCATTTATGGGTCTGGAGAAGGCATATGATAGAGTTGATAGAGATGCTAGGGAGGTGAATGCAAGAGTTTTGGAAAGAGGGGCAAGTATGAAGTCTGTTCTGGATGAGAGAGCTTGGGAAGTGAGTCAGCTGTTGTTCGCTGATGATACAGCGCTGGTGGCTGATTCATGTGAGAAACTGCAGAAGCTGGTGACTGAGTTTGGTAAAGTGTGTGAAAGAAGAAAGTTAAGAGTAAATGTGAATAAGAGCAAGGTTATTAGGTATAGTAGGGTTTAGGGTCAAGTCAATTGGGAGGTAAGTTTGAATAGAGAAAAACTGCAGGAAGTAAAGTGTTTTAGATATCTGGGAGTGGATCTGGCAGCGGATGGAACCATGGAAGCGGAAGTGGATCATAGGGTGGGGGAGGGGGCGAAAATCCTGGGAGCCTTGAAGAATGTGTGGAAGTTGAGAACATTATCTCAGAAAGCAAAAATGGGTATGTTTGAAGGAATAGTGGTTCCAACAATGTTGTATGGTTGCGAAGCGTGGGCTATGGATAGAGTTGTGCGCAGGAGGGTGGATGTGCTGGAAATGAGATGTTTGAGGACAATGTGTGGTGTGAGGTGGTTTGATCGAGTAAGTAACGTAAGGGTAAGAGAGATGTGTGGAAATAAAAAGAGTGTGGTTGAGAGAGCAGAAGAGGGTGTTTTGAAATGGTTTGGGCACATGGAGAGAATGAGTGAGGAAAGATTGACCAAGAGGATATATGTGTTGGAGGTGGAGGGAACGAGGAGAAGTGGGAGACCAAATTGGAGGTGGAAAGATGGAGTGAAAAAGATTTTGTGTGATCGGGGCCTGAACATGCAGGAGGGTGAAAGGAGGGCTAGGAAGAGAGTGAATTGGATCGATGTGGTATACCGGGGTTGATGTGCTGTCAGTGGATTGAATCAGGGCATGTGAAGCGTCTGGGGTAAACCATGGAAAGCTGTTTAGTTATGTATATTTGCGTGTGTGGACGTGTATGTATATACATGTGTATGGGGGTGGGTTGGGCCATTTCTTTCGTCTGTTTCCTTGCGCTGCCTTGCAAACGTGGGAGACAGCGACAAATCAAAAAAAAAAAATATCCCTGGGGATAGGGGAGAAAGAATACTTCCCACATATTCCCTGCATGTCGTAGAAGACGACTAAAAGGGGAGGGAGCGGGGGGCTGGAAATCCTCCCCTCGTTTTTTTTTAATTTTCCAAAAGAAGGAACAGAGAAGGGGGCCAGGTGAAGATATTCCCTCAGAGGCCCAGTCCTCTGTTCTTAATGCTACCTTGCTAACGCGGGAAATGGTGAACAGTTTGAAAGAAAAAAGATATATATATATATATATATATATATATATATATATATATAATCCCTGGGGATAGGGGAGAAAGAATACTTTCCACGTGTTCCCTGCGTGTTGTAGAAGGCGACTAAAAGGGGAGGGAGCGGGGGGCTGGAAATCTCTCATCATTTTTTTTTTAATTTTCTAAAAGAAGGAACAGAGAAGGGGGCCAGGTGAGGATACTCCCTCAAAGGCCTAGTTCTCTGTTCTTAACGCTACCTCGCTAACGCGGGAAATGGCGAATAGTTTGAAAGAAAAATATATATATATATATATATATATATATATATATATATATATATATATATATATATATATATATATATATATGGTTGTTTAATTTGTTTATGGATGGGGTTGTTAGGGAGGTAAATGCAAGAGTTTTGGAAAGAGGGGCAAGTATGAAGTCTGTTGGGGATGAGAGAGCTTGGGAAGTGAGTCAGTTGTTGTTCGCTGATGATACAGCGCTGGTGGCTGATTCATGTGAGAAACTGCAGAAGCTGGTGACTGAGTTTGGTAAAGTGTGTGGAAGAAGAAAGTTAAGAGTAAATGTGAATAAGAGCAAGGTTATTAGGTACAGTAGGGTTGAGGGTCAAGTCAATTGGGAGGTGAGTTTGAATGGAGAAAAACTGGAGGAAGTGAAGTGTTTTAGATATCTGGGAGTGGATCTGGCAGCGGATGGAACCATGGAAGCGGAAGTGGATCATAGGGTGGGGGAGGGGGCGAAAATTCTGGGTGAAGAATGTGTGGAAGTCGAGAGCATTATCTCGGAAAGCAAAAATGGGTATGTTTGAAGGAATAGTGGTTCCAACAATGTTGTATGGTTGCGAGGCGTGGGCTATGGATAGAGATGTGCGCAGGAGGATGGATGTGCTGGAAATGAGATGTTTGAGGACAATGTGTGGTGTGAGGTGGTTTGATCGAGTGAGTAACGTAAGGGTAAGAGAGATGTGTGGAAATAAAAAGAGCGTGGTTGAGAGAGCAGAAGAGGGTGTTTTGAAATGGTTTGGGCACATGGAGAGAATGAGTGAGGAAAGATTGACCAAGAGGATATATGTGTCGGAGGTGGAGGGAACGAGGAGAAGAGGGAGACCAAATTGGAGGTGGAAAGATGGAGTGAAAAAGATTTTGTGTGATCGGGGCCTGAACATGCAGGAGGGTGAAAGGAGGGCAAGGAATAGAGTGAATTGGAGCGATGTGCTATACCGGGGTTGACGTGCTGTCAGTGGATTGAATCAAGGCATGTGAAGCGTCTGGGGTAAACCATGGAAAGCTGTGTAGGTATGTATATTTGCGTGTGTGGACGTATGTATATAGATGTGTATGGGGGGGGGTTGGGCCATTTCTTTCGTCTGTTTCCTTGCACTACCTCGCAAACGCGGGAGACAGCGACAAAGTATAAAAAAAAAAATATATATATATATATATATATATATATATATATATATATATATATATATATATATATATTTTTTTTTTTTTTTCTTTTTTTTTTTTTTTTCCAAAAGAAGGAACAGAGAATTGGGCCAGGTGAGGGTATTCCCTCTAAGGCCCAGTCCTCTGTTCTTAACGCTACCTCGCTAATGCGGGAAATGGCGAATAGTTTGAAAGAAAGAAAAGATATATATATATATATATATATATATATATATATATATATATATATATATATATATATATATATATATATATATTATCCCTGGGGATTGGGGAGAAAGAATACTTTCCACGTATTCCCTGCGTGTCGTAGAAGGCGACCAAAAGGGGAGGGAGCGGGGGGCTGGAAATCCTCCCCTCTAATTTTTTTTTAATTTTCCAAAAGAAGGAACAAACGGGGCCAGGTGAGGATATTCCCTGAAAGGCCCAGTCCTCTGTTCTTAACGCTACCGCGCTATCACAGGAAATGGCGAATAGTATGAAAAAAAAATATATATATATATATATATCTTTCTTTCTTTTAAACTATTCGCCATTTCCCGCGTTAGCGAGGTAGCGTTAAGAACAGAGGACTGGGCCTTTGTGGGATATCTTCACCTGGCCCCCTCTGTTCCTCCTTTTGGAAAATTAAAAAAAAAAAAAACGAGAGGAGAGGATTTCCAGCCCCGCTCCCTCCCCTTTTAGTCGCCTTCTACGACACGCAGGGAATACGTGGGAAGTATTCTTAATCCCCTATCCCTAGGGATATATATATATATATATATATATATATATATATATATATATATATATATATCTTTTTTTTTTTTCTTTTTTTTGCTTTGTCGCTGTCTCCCGCATTTGCGAGGTAGCGCAAGGAAACAGACGAAAGAAATGGCCCAACCCACCTCCATACACATGCCTTGATTCAATCCACTGACAGCACGTCAACCCCGGTATACCACATCGCTGCAATTCACTCTATTCTTTGCCCTCCTTTCACCCTCCTGCATGTTCAGGCCCCGATCACACAAAATCTTTTTCACTCCATCTTTCCACCTCCAATTTGGTCTCCCTCTTCTCCTCGTTCCCTCCACCTCCTACACATATATCCTCTTGGTCAATCTTTCCTCACTCATTCTCTCCATGTGACCAAACCATTTCAAAACACCCTCTTCTGCTCTCTCAACCACGCTCTTTTTATTTCCACACATCTCTCTTACCCTTACGTTACTTACTCAATCAAACCACCTCACACCACACATTGTCCTCAGACATCTCATTTCCAGCACATCCATCCTCCTGCGCACAACTCTATCCATAGTCCACGCCTCGCAACCATACAACATTGTTGGAACCACTATTCCTTCAAACATACCCATTTTTGCTTTCCGAGATAATGTTCTCGACTTCCACACATTCTTCAAGGCTCCCAGAATTTTCGCCCCCTCCCCCACCCTATGATCCACTTCCGCTTCCATGGTTCCATCCCCTGCCAGATCCACTCCCAGATATCTAAAAGACTTCACTTCCTCCAGTTTTTCTCCATTCAAACTCACCTCCCAATTGAATTGACCCCCAACCCTACTGTACCTAATAACCTTGCTCTTATTCACATTTACTCTTAACTTTCTTCTTTCACACACTTTACCAAACTCAGTCACCAGCTTCTGCAGTTTCTCACATGAATCAGCCACCAGCGCTGTATCATCAGTGAACAACAACTGACTCACTTCCCAAGCTCTCTCATCCCCAACAGACTACATACTTGCCCCTCTTTCCAAAACTCTTGCATTCACCTTCCTAACAACCCCATCCATAAACAAGTTAAACAACCATGGAGACATCACACACCCCTGCCGCAAACCTACATTCACTGAGAACCAATCACTTTCCTCTCTTCCTACACGTACACATGCCTTACATCCTCGATAAAAACTTTTCACTGCTTCTAACAACTTGCCTCCCACACCATATATTCTTAATACCTTCCACAGAGCATCTCTATCAACTCTATCATATGCCTTCTCCAGATCCATAAACGCTACATACAAATCCATTTGCTTTTCTAAGTATTTCTCACATACATTCTTCAAAGCAAACACCTGATCCACACATCCTCTACCACTTCTGAAACCACACTGCTCTTCCCCAATCTGATGCTCTGTACATGCCTTCACCCTCTCAATCAATACCCTCCCATATAATTTGCCAGGAATACTCAACAAACTTATACCTCTGTAATTTGAGCACTCACTCTTATCCCCTTTGCCTTTGTACAATGGCACTATGCACGCATTCCGCCAATCCTCAGGCACCTCACCATGAGTCATACATACATTAAATAACCTTACCAACCAGTCAACAATACAGTCACCCCCTTTTTTAATAAATTCCACTGCAATACCATCCAAACCTGCTGCCTTGCCGGCTTTCATCTTCCAAAAAGCTTTTACTACCTCTTCTCTGTTTACCAACTCATTTTCCCTAACCCTCGCACTTTGCACACCACCTCGACCAAAACACCCTATATCTGCCACTCTGTCATCAAACACATTCAACAAACCTTCAAAATACTCACTCCATCTCCTTCTCACATCACCACTACTTGTTATCACCTCCCCATTTGCGCCCTTCACTGAAGTTCCCATTTGCTCCCTTGTCTTACGCACCCTATTTACCTCCTTCCAGAACATCTTTTTATTCTCCCTAAAATTTAATGATACTCTCTCACCCCAACTCTCATTTGCCCTTTTTTTCACCTCTTGCACCTTTCTCTTGACCTCCTGAAACTGAAAGTTGATGGAGAGAGATGGGTGATTATTGGTGCATATGCACCTGGGCATGAGAAGAAAGATCATGAGAGGCAAGTGTTTTGGGAGCAGCTGAATAAGTGTGTTAGTGGTTTTGATGCACGAGACCGGGTTATAGTGTTGGGTGATTTGAATGCAAAGGTGAGTAATGTGGCAGTTGAGGGAATAACTGGTATACATGGGGTGTTCAGTGTTGTAAATGGAAATGGTGAAGAGCTTTTAGATTTATGTGCTGAAAAAGGACTGATGATTGGGAATACCTGGTTTAAAAAGCGAGATATACATAAGTATACTTATGTAAGTAGGAGAGATGGCCAGAGAGCGTTATTGGATTACGTGTTAATTGACAGGCGCGCGAAAGAGAGACTTTTGGATGTTAATGTGCTGAGATATGCAACTGGAGGGATGTCTGATCATTATCTTGTGGAGGCTAAGGTGAAGATTTGTATGGGTTTTCAGAAAAGAAGAGTGAATGTTGGGGTGAAGAGGGTGGTGAGAGTAAGTGAGCTTGGGAAGGAGACTTGTGTGAGGAAGTACCAGGAGAGACTGAGTACAGAATGGAAAAAGGTGAGAGCAATGGAAGTAAGGGGAGTGGGGGAGGAATGGGATGTATTTAGGGAATCAGTGATGGATTGCGCAAAAGATGCTTGTGGCATGAGAAGAGTGGGAGGTGGGTTGATTAGAAAGGGTAGTGAGTGGTGGGATGAAGAAGTAAGAGTATTAGTGAAAGAGAAGAGAGAGGCATTTGGACGATTTTTGCAGGGAAAAAATGAAATTGAGTGGGAGACCTGGGGATAGGGGAGAAAGAATACTTCCCACGTATTCCCTGCGTGTCATAGAAGGCGACTAAAAGGGAAGGGAGCGGGGGGCTGGAAATCCTCCCCTCTCGTTTTTTTTTAATTTTCCAAAAGAAGGAACAGAGAAGGGGGCCAGGTGAGGATATTCCCTCAAAGGCCCAGTCCTCTGTTCTTAACGCTACCTCGCTATCGCGGGAAATGGCGAATAGTATGAAAAAAAAAAAAATATATATATATATATATATATATATATATGTGTGTCTGATGACAGAGTGGCAGATATAGGGTGTTTTGGTCGAGGTGGTGTGCAAAGTGAGAGGGTTAGGGAAAATGATTTGGTAAACAGAGAAGAGGTAGTAAAAGCTTTGCGGAAGATGAAAGCCGGCAAGGCAGCAGGTTTGGATGGTATTGCAGTGGAATTTATTAAAAAGGGGGGTGACTGTATTGTTGACTGGTTGGTAAGGTTATTTAATGTATGTATGACTCATGGTGAGGTGCCTGAGGATTGGCGGAATGCGTGCATAGTGCCATTGTACAAAGGCAAAGGGGATAAGAGTGAGTGCTCAAATTACAGAGGTATAAGTTTGTTGAGTATTCCTGGTAAATTATATGGGAGGGTATTGATTGAGAGGGTGAAGGCATGTACAGAGCATCAGATTGGGGAAGAGCAGTGCGGTTTCAGAAGTGGTAGAGGATGTGTGGATCAGGTGTTTGCTTTGAAGAATGTATGTGAGAAATACTTAGAAAAGCAAATGGATTTGTATGTAGCATTTATGGATCTGGAGAAGGCATATGATAGAGTTGATAGGGATGCTCTGTGGAAGGTATTAAGAATATATGGTGTGGGAGGCAAGTTGTTAGAAGCAGTGAAAAGTTTTTATCGAGGATGTAAGGCATGTGTACGTGTAGGAAGAGAGGAAAGTGATTGGTTCTCAGTGAATGTAGGTTTGCGGCAGGGGTGTGTGATGTCTCCATGGTTGTTTAATTTGTTTATGGATGGGGTTGTTAGGGAGGTAAATGCAAGAGTCCTGGAAAGAGGGGCAAGTATGAAGTCTGTTGGGGATGAGAGAGCTTGGGAAGTGAGTCAGTTGTTGTTCGCTGATGATACAGCGCTGGTGGCTGATTCATGTGAGAAACTGCAGAAGCTGGTGACTGAGTTTGGTAAAGTGTGTGGAAGAAGAAAGTTAAGAGTAAATGTGAATAAGAGCAAGGTTATTAGGTACAGTAGGGGTGAGGGTCAAGTCAATTGGGAGGTGAGTTTGAATGGAGAAAAACTGGAGGAAGTGAAGTGTTTTAGATATCTGGGAGTGGATCTGTCAGCGGATGGAACCATGGAAGTGGAAGTGGATCATAGGGTGGGGGAGGGGGCGAAAATTTTGGGAGCCTTGAAAAATGTGTGGAAGTCGAGAACATTATCTCGGAAAGCAAAAATGGGTATGTTTGAAGGAATAGTGGTTCCAACAATGTTGTATGGTTGCGAGGCATGGGCTATGGATAGAGATGTGCGCAGGAGGATGGATGTGCTGGAAATGAGATGTTTGAGGACAATGTGTGGTGTGAGGTGGTTTGATCGAGTAAGTAACGTAAGGGTAAGAGAGATGTGTGGAAATAAAAAGAGCGTGGTTGAGAGAGCAGAAGAGGGTGTTTTGAAATGGTTTGGGCACATGGAGAGAATGAGTGAGGAAAGATTGACCAAGAGGATATATGTGTCGGAGGTGGAGGGAACGAGGAGAAGAGGGAGACCAAATTGGAGGTGGAAAGATGGAGTGAAAAAGATTTTGTGTGATCGGGGCCTGAACATGCAGGAGGGTGAAAGGAGGGCAAGGAATAGAGTGAATTGGAGCGATGTGGTATACAGGGGTTGACGTGCTGTCAGTGGATTGAATCAAGGCATGTGAAGCGTCTGGGGTAAACCATGGAAGGCTGTGTAGGTATGTATATTTGCGTGTGTGGACGTATGTACATGTGTATGGGGGGGGGGGTTGGGCCATTTCTTTCGTCTGTTTCCTTGCGCTACCTCGCAAACGCGGGAGACAGCGACAAAGTATGAAAAAAAAAAGAAAAAAAAAAAATATATTTTTTTCATACTATTTGCCATTTCCCGCGTTAGCGAGGTAGCATTAAGAACAGAGAACTGGGCCTTAGAGGGAATATCCTCACCTGACCCCCTTCTCTGTTCCTTCTTTTGGAAAATTAAAAAAAAAAAACAAGAAAGGGGAGGATTTCCAGCCACCCGCTCCCTCCCCTTTTAGTCACCTTCTACGACACACAGGGAATACGTGGGAAGTATTCTTTCTCCCCTATCCCCAGGGATATATATATATATATATATATATAGATATATATATATATATATATATATATATAATATGCCTGGGGATAGGGGAGAAAAAATACTTCCCACGTATTCCCTGCGTGATGTAAAAGGCAACTAAAAGGGGAGACAACACGGGGTTGGAAATCCTCCCCTCCAGTTTTTACTTTTCTAAGAGAAGGAACAGAGAAAGGGGCCATGTGAGGATTTTCCCTCTAAGGCTCAGTCCTCTGTTCTTAACAGTACCTTGCTAATGTGGGAAATGGCAAATATGAATGAAATAAAAATACATGTATGTAATTTATTCTATTATACTTAGTCACTGTCTCCCGCATCAGCGAGGTAGCGCAAGGAAACAGACGAAAGAATTGCACAACCCACCCATATACACATGTATATACATACAAGTCCACACACACACATATACATTCCTATACATCTCAACATATACATATATATACATACACAGACATATACATATATACACATGTACATAATTCATAGTCTGCCCTTATTCATTCCCGTCGCCATCCCGCCACACGTGAAATAACAACCCACTCCCCCCACATGTGTGCGAGGTAGCGCTAGGAAAAGACAACAAAGGCCACACTCGTTCACACTCAGTCTCTAGCTGTCATGTATAATGCTCCAAAAGCATGGCTCCCTTTCCACATCCAGGCTCCACAAAACTTTCCATGGTTTACCCCAGACACTTCACATGCCCTGGTTCAATCCATTGACAGCATATCGACCCGGTATACCACATCGTTCCAATTCACTCTATTCCTTGCACGCCTTTCACCCTCCTGCATGTTCAGGCCCCGATCACTCAAAATCTTTTTCACTCCATCTTTCCACCTCCAATTTGGTCTCCCACTTCTCCTCGTTCCCTCCACTTCTGACACATATATCCTCTTGGTCAATCTTTCCTCACTCATTCTCTCCGTGTGACCAAACCATTTCACAACACCCTCTTCTGCTCTCTCAACCACACTCTTTTTATTTCCACACATCTCTCTTACCCTTTCATTACTTACTCAATCAACCAGCTCACACCACATACTGTCCTCAAACATCTCATTTCCAGCACATCCACCCTCCTCCACACAACTCTATCTACAGCCCACGCCTCGCAACCATATAACATTGTTGGAACCTCTATTCCTTCAAACATACTCATTTTTGCCTTCCAAGATGACGTTCTCGACTTCCACACATTTTTCAACGCTCCCAGAACTTTGACCCCCTCCCCCACCCTATGATTCACTTCCGCTTCCATGGTTCCATCTGCTGCCAAATCCACTCCCAGATATCTAAAACACTTCACTTCCTCCAGTTTTACTCCATTCAAACTTACCTCCCAATTGAAAGTCTCTCAACCCTACTGTACCTAATTACCTTGCTCTTATTCACATTTACTCGCAGCTTTCTTCTTTCACACACTTTACCAAACTCAGTCACCAGCTTCTGCAGTTTCTCACCTGAATCAGCTACCAGCGCTGTATCATCAGCAAACAACAACAGATTCACTTCCCAAGCTCTCTCATCCACAACAGACTGCATACTTGCCCCTCTTTCCAAAACTCTTGCATTCACCTCCCTAACAACCCCATCCATAAACAAATTAATCAATCATGGAGACATCATGCATCCCTGTCGCAAACCAACGTTCACTGAGAACCAATCACTTTCCTCTCTTCCTACACGTACACATGCCTTACATCCTCGATAAAAACTTTTCACTGCTTCTAACAACTTGCCTCCCACACCATATATTCTTAATACCTTCCACAGTGCATCCCTAGCAACTCTATCATATGCCTTCTCCAGATCCATAAATGCTACAAACAAATCTATTTGTTTTTCTAAGTATTTCTCACATACATTCTTCAAAGCAAACACCTGATCCACACATCCTCTACCACTTCTGAAACCACACTGCTTTTCCCTAATCTGATGCTCTGTACATGCCTTCACCCTCTCAATCAAAACCCTCCCATATGATTTTCCAGGAATACTCAACAAACTTATACCTCTGTAATTTGAACACTCACTTTTATCCCCTTTGCCTTTGTACAGTGGCACTACGCATGCATTCCACCAATCCTCAGGCACTTCACCATGACCCATACATACATTGAATATCCTCACCAACCAGTCATCAATACAGTCACCCCCTTTTTTAATAAACTCCACTGCAATACCATCCAAATCCGCCACCTTGCCGGCTTTCACCACCTCTTCTCTGTGTACCAAACCATTCTCCCTGACCCTCTCACTTCACACACCACCTCGACCAAAACACCCTATATCTGCCACTCTCTGTGTACCAAACCATTCCCCCTGACCCTCTCACTTCGCACACCACCTCGACCAAAACACCCTATATCTGCCACTCTATCATCAAACACATTCAACAAACCTTCAAAATACTCACTCCATCTCCTTCTCACTTCACCACTACTTGTTATTACCTCCCCATTAGCCCCCTTCACCAATGTTCCCATTTGTTTCCTTGTCTTACTCACTTTATTTATATCCTTCCAGAACATCTTTTTATTCTCCCTAAAATTTAACGATATTCTCTCACCCAACCAACTCTCATTTGCCCTCTTTTTCACCTCTTGCAACTTTCTTTCGACCTCCTGCCTCTTTCTTTTACACATCTACCAAGCATCTGCACTATTTCCCTACAAAAATTGTCCAAATGCCTCTCTTCGCTGTCACTAACAATCTTACTTCTTCATCCCATCACTCACTACCCTTTCTAATCTGCCCACCTCCCACCTTTCTCATGCCGGAGGCATCTTTTGCGCAAGCCATCATTGCTTGCCTAAATACATCCCATTCCTCCCCCACTCACCTTTTCCCATTCCGTACTCAATCTTTCCTAGTACTTCCTCACACAAGTATCCTTTCCAAGCTCACTTACTCTCACCACTCTCTTCACCCCAACATTCTCTCTTCTTTCCTGAAAACCTCTACAAATCTTCACCTTCGCCTCCACAGCGTAATGATCAGACATCCCTCCAGTTGCCCCCTGAGCACATTAACATCCAAAAGTCTCTCATGCTCCTAACAATCAACACACAATCCAATAACACTCTCTGGCCATCTCTCCTACTTACATATGTATACTTATGTATATCTCTCTTTTTAAACCAGGTATTCTCAATCACCGGTCCTTTTTCAGCACATAAATCTACAAGCTCTTCACCATTTCCATTTGCAATACTGAACACCCCATGTATACCAATTATACCCTCAACTGCCACATTACTCACCTTTGCATTCAAATCACCCATCACTATAACCTGGTCTTGTGCATCTAAGCTGCTAACACACTCAACTGCTCCCAAAACACTTGCCTCTCATGATCTTTCTTCTCATGACCAGGTGCATAGGCACCAATAATCACCCATCACTATAACCCAGTCTTGTGCATCAAAACTTCTAACACACTCACTTAGCTGTTCCCAAAACACTTGCCTCTCATGATCTTTCTGATCATGACCAGGTGCATAAGCACCAATAATCACTCATCTCTCTCCATCAACTTTCTTACACTTTATTGCATACTCCCACAACTCCTGCTTTGCTCTTGTCCTCTTACCAACCTCTGACTTTACTCCCAAGACATTCCCAAACAATTCTTCCCCTTTACTGTTGAGCTTCCTTTCTTTCAGAGCCAAAACATCCAGGTTCCTTTCCTCAAACATACTACCTATCTCCTTTTTTCTCATCTTGGTTACATCCACACATTTAGACACCCCAATCTGGGCCTTCGAGGAGGATGAGCACTTCCCGCATGACTCCTTCTGTTTCCTCTTTTAGAAAGTCAACATACAAGGAGGGGAGGGTTTCTAACCCCCCCCCCCCCCCCCGCTTTCATCCCCTTTAGTCGCCTTCTATGACATGCGGGGAATGCATGGGAATTATTTTTTCTCCCCTATCCCTAGGGATGTATTATATTATTACTATCTTTTTTATACTTTGTTGCTGTCTCATGCATTAGCGAGGTAGTGCAAGGAAACAGACAAAAGAATTGCCCAACCCACCCACATACACATGTATATACAGACAATCCCAAGCACGCACATATACATACCCATACATTTCAACGTATACATATACGTACACAGACATATACATGTATACATATGTACATATTCATACTTGCTGCCTTATTCATTCCCATCGCCACCCTGCCACAAATGAAATAGCATCCCACCCCTCCCCTGCTCCCTTTCCACATCCATGCCCCATAAAACTTTCCATGGTTTACCCCAGACGCTTCACATGCCCTGATTCAATCCACTGACAGCATGTCGACCCCAGTATACCACATCGTTCCAATTCACTCTATTCCTTGCACTCCTTTCACCCTCGTGTATGTTCAGGACCCGATCGCTCAAAATATTTTTCACTCCATCCTTCCACCTCCAATTTGGTCTCCTACTTCTCGTTCCCTCCACCTGACACATTATACTTAGTCACCGTCTCCCAGTTAGTGGGGTAGCGCAAATACACATGTATACACATAAACACCCACACACATACATATACATATATATATATGTGTGTGTGTGTGCGTGTGTATATGAGTGGATGGGCCTTTCTTTGTCTGTTTCCTGGCACTACCTTACTGATGCAGGGAAACATCGACTTAGTAATATACCAATATATAAGGGAATGAAGTAAAATATATAATAATCTAAAAGCCCCTAAGACAGAATAACAGTAGTAGGACAGATGATGTTCCAATACTCATCCATGACACATGGTCAAGCAACTGAGACAGACACTTCATATGACCTTTGTAAGTGTGTTCATTAGGGATATTTGAATTCTGTTAGCTTAAAAAAAGAAATGTGAGATTAATCAATGTTGTATACATTAGTTTACAAGATGAAAGGTAAGATTAGCAATAAGGAACACCTGAGATTGTACATATATTGAAGGAAGCCAGTAGGTCTGTTACAAGCTAGAGGTACCCCAAGCAGTATGAGGTAAGACACTTAGTGATACTGAAGTTGTATATAAATAATATATATGAGGAGAAATCATATATGGTTAGTAGGAAATGAGAACCTTTATGAATGAGAACAATGAAGTCAAGGTTAGTGACTAACAGAGTGACTAACAGAGTTGTTTATTTCAGGCTAACTCCACTGCTTTCTGACCCTAGGTGATTTAGGGCGCAATTAAGTGAGGCTCGTTGTATAAGGTCCTTTTAACAACTGTACTATTACCTATATGTAACAGAAAAGGTGGTGTAATAAATATTGTCATAAGAAAGGTGCCTTGTACACCAGATGAACCCCTTCCACTTCTTTCCTTTGCATATATATAACAAATTTGGTAAATTAACCATATTTTTTGCTATACAGACATTAAAATTTAGCATGCACACCAAGACTATATGCTTCCCCATTGTATTGTCTGAGCAACTAAAACTTCCTGTTGCTAACTGAAGCTGCTTAAGATATAAGGTATCTCAACATACTAATAATATGCACCTTCCAATTTAAATGAAAGTTAGAAAAGGCAACACCTACAAGTTCAGCTAGAGTCCCAACACCATCTCGAAAGGTCTAAGATCTCCAGTCTGAATATGGATCGTCCAAAAACATCCCAAATCCAAAAGCCTTTGCATTTAAGATTAATGTTAATGATGCGTGAGTTTTCAAAGACTGAATTCAAGACTGTAGTCTTCTATAATTTTTCAGTTATTTCTGCCATCACAAAGGCATTCATAAAGAGTCCAATTCCTGGCACTTCATCTTGTATTTAGCACCAAATGCTTATCTGGTACCTTAATCTAAATTATACTTGTTAACAGTAGAGACAAGGAAGACTTTTGCATAAGTACAACAAATAAATGTTTTGGACGATTTTTGCAGGGAAAAAATGAAATTGAGTGGGAGACGTATAAAAGAAAGAGACAGGAGGTCAAGAGAAAGGTGCAAGAGGTGAAAAAAAGGGCAAATGAGAGTTGGGGTGAGAGAATATCATTAAATTTTAGGGAGAATAAAAAGATGTTCTGGAAGGAGGTAAATAAAGTGCATAAGACAAGGGAGCAAATGGGAACTTCAGTGAAGGGCGCTAATGGGGAGGTGATAACAAGTAGTGGTGATGTGAGAAGGAGATGGAGTGAGTATTTTGAAGGTTTGTTGAATGTGTTTGATGACAGAGTGGCAGATATAGGGTGTTTTGGTCGAGGTGGTGTGCAAAGTGCGAGGGTTAGGGAAAATGATTTGGTAAACAGAGAAGAGGTAGTAAAAGCTTTGCGGAAGATGAAAGCCGGCAAGGCAGCAGGTTTGGATGGTATTGCAGTGGAATTTATTAAAAAAGGGGGTGACTGTATTGTTGACTGGTTGGTAAGGTTATTTAATGTATGTATGACTCATGGTGAGGTGCCTGAGGATTGGCGGAATGCATGCATAGTGCCATTGTACAAAGGCAAAGGGGATAAGAGTGAGTGCTCAAATTACAGAGGTATAAGTTTGTTGAGTATTCCTGGCAAATTATATGGGAGGGTATTGATTGAGAGGGTGAAGGCATGTACAGAGCATCAGATTGGGGAAGAGCAGTGTGGTTTCAGAAGTGGTAGAGGATGTGTGGATCAGGTGTCTGCTTTGAAGAATGTATGTGAGAAATACTTAGAAAAGCAAATGGATTTGTATGTAGCATTTATGGATCTGGAGAAGGCATATGATAGAGTTGATAGAGATGCTCTGTGGAAGGTATTAAGAATATATGGTGTGGGAGGCAAGTTGTTAGAAGCAGTGAAAAGTTTTTATCGAGGATGTAAGGCATGTGTACGTGTAGGAAGAGAGGAAAGTGATTGGTTCTCAGTGAATGTAGGTTTGTGGCAAAGGTGTGTGATGTCTCCATGGTTGTTTAATTTGTTTATGGATGGGGTTGTTAGGGAGGTGAATGCAAGAGTTTTGGAAAGAGGGGCAAGTATGAAGTCTGTTAGGGATGAGAGAGCTTGGGAAGTGAGTCAGTTGTTGTTCGCTGATGATACAGCACTGGTGGCTGATTCATGTGAGAAACTGCAGAAGCTGGTGACTGAGTTTGGTAAAGTGTGTGAAAGAAGAAAGTTAAGAGTAAATGTGAACAAGAGCAAGGTTATTAGGTACAGTAGGGTTGAGGGTCAAGTCAATTGGGAGGTGAGTTTGAATGGAGAAAAACTGGAGGAAGTGAAGTGTTTTAGATATCTGGGAGTGGATCTGGCAGCGGATGGAAACATGGAAGCGGAAGTGGATCATAGGGTGGGGGAGGGGGCGAAAATTCTGGGAGCCTTGAAGAATGTGTGGAAGTCAAGAACATTATCTCGGAAAGCAAAAATGGGTATGTTTGAAGGAATAGTGGTTCCAACAATGTTGTATGGTTGCGAGGCTTGGACTATGGATAGAGTTGTGCGCAGGAGGATGGATGTGCTGGAAATGAGATGTTTGAGGACAATGTGTGGTGTGAGGTGGTTTGATCGAGTAAGTAACGTAAGGGTAAGAGAGATGTGTGGAAATAAAAAGAGCGTGATTGAGAGAGCAGAAGAGGGTGTTTTGAAATGGTTTGGTCACATGGAGAGAATGAGTGAGGAAAGATTGACCAAGAGGGTATATGTGTCGGAGGTGGAGGGAACGAGGAGAAGAGGGAGACCAAATTGGAGGTGGAAAGATGGAGTGAAAAAGATTTTGTGTGATCGGGGCCTGAACATGCAGGAGGGTGAAAGGAGGGCAAGGAATAGAGTGAATTGGAGCGATGTGGTATACCGGGGTTGACGTGCTGTCAGTGGATTGAATCAAGGCATGTGAAGCGTCTGGGGTAAACCATGGAAAGCTGTGTAGGTATGTATATTGCGTGTGTGGACGTATGTATATACATGTGTATGGGGGTGGGTTGGGCCATTTCTTTCGTCTGTTTCCTTGCGCTACCTCGCAAACGCGGGAGACGGCGACAAAGCAAAAAAAAAAAAAAAAAAAAAAATCTTTCCATATCTACATACAAATGACAAATGAAAATTTGAAAACCCTATAATATAGATAAGCACCAATAATCTGAAAAATCTCTAATCTGAATGCTGCTGGTTGTAAGGAATTCAAACTGGAGATCTTTAACCTGTATCATGATACAATGTTATGTCCAAGACTGTATTGCATTCTAAAGGTTCTTTTTGATCATCATGAAGGTAAAAAACTTTCATGACGGTTAAATTCTTAACCTATTACAGTTTTCTAAATAAATTTCATATTTTTATGAAAAAGATATTTTGTCACAGGATGTTTTGTTTGCCATGTTCTATTGACTGCTAACTGGAGGTATGAAACTTTAAAAGAAAGAAATGTATCTTTTTACATGTGTAATTACTAATATGTACTTTCCTATTTGTACTTTATAGGGAAAGAGTTTTACCCTTATCAGGGCCCATATCTTGAACATTCTCTACTATCACACATCTCAAATTCATGTATGCTACTTGCATTAACCATGTCCTCAGTCATTCGATTTGTCCACCACTCATACTGAAAAAGCAATTTTTTCAACTTTTTTAATAAGTTTCTTACTGAATTTGATACTGTGTCCTCTGGTTGATGGTGTGATCCCTTCTTTATATGACTGGTTCTTATTTGTTGTTGTTATTTCAGTGAGGCTAGCTATGTTCTATGACATACATTAACTAAATACGTAACCTCAGTGCCACTTATTTATATCTAACCCATTCACCTACTTACTTGGCAAACTGATTCTCTTTAGGTTATCAAGAATTATCACAAGTAAATACTGTTATACTGTAACCACTTTTTACTGCACTACCCCAATAAAAATCCTCACACACTTAACCCTAACTCTTTTTTATCACAAATGCTGTCTTACAAAGGTAGCATTAGGACTGAGAGAACAACAGTTTCATTAACAAATATCCACTCTCTGTCTTCTAGAACGAACTTTCTTACTACATGTAAACTTTAATACATATAATCTAAAGATCAATTTTCCCTAACCTGAAAAAAGTATAAACATTGTTAATGAAAAGTGTACATAAAAATGGGTTCGTAGATAGCATTAAAATAAAGTTCATTAAAAATGAGGCTTTTGCTCTCAATGTAAGAAAAGCATCACTGCTTATAAGTCTGAGCACATTACATGCCCTTTCCTATGCTTATCACTCAGTGCTGTACATGCAATACTAACAATGTCCAAAGATAATGATGTTACAGAACGGACAACATAAGCTAAGGATAGCATAGTAAATACTGAGACTGAAGGGAACCACATAATTTAACCAACAGAGAAGTACTGACATACGTGACTGACAAAGAAGTAATGACATATTGTGACTGGCAGAGAAGTACTGACATATGTGACTGGCAAAGAAGTATTGGCATATGTGACTGGCAGAGAAGTACTGACATATGTGACTGGCAGAGAAGGAATGACATATGTGACTGGCAGAGAAGGAATGAGATATGTGACTGGTAGAGAAGTAATGACATATGTGGCTGGCAGAGAAGTACTGACATATGTGGTTAGCAGAGAAGTACTAACATATGTGACTGGCAGAGAATTACTGACAAATGTGACTGGCAAAAAAGTACTGACACATGTGGTTGGCAGAGAAGTGCTGACATATGTGACTGGCAGAGAAGTACTGCCACATGTGGTTGGCAGAGAAGTACTGACATTTGTGGTTAGCAGAGAAGTACTGACAAATGTGACTGGCAGAGAAGTACTGACACATGTGGTTGGCAGAGAAGTGCTGACGTATGTGACTGGCTGAAAGTACAGACATATGTAACTGGCAGAGAAGTACTGACACATGTGGTTGGCAGAAACGTACTGACATATGTGACTGGCAGAGAAGTACTGACATATGTGACTGGCAGAGAAGGACCGACACATGTGGTTGGAAGAAAAGTACTAACACATGTAGTTGGCAGAGAAGTACTGACATATGTGACTGGCAGAGAAGTACTCACACATGTGGTTGGCAGAGAAGTACTGACATACGTGACTGGCAGAAAGTACAGACATATGTGACTGGCAGAGAAGTACTCACACATGTGGTTGGCAGAAACGTACTGACATATGTGACTGGCAGAGAGGTACTGACATATGTGACTGGCAGAGAAGGACCGACACATGTGGTTGGCAGAAAAGTACTAACACATGTGGTTGGCAGAGAAGTACTGACATATGTGACTGGCAGAGAAGTACTCACACATGTGGTTGGCAAAGAAGTACTGACATATGTGACTGGCAGAGAAGTACTGACATATGTGACCGGCAGAGAAGTAACTGACATATGTGACTGGCAGAGAAGTACTGACATATGTGGTTAGCAGAGAAGTACTGACATATGTGACTGGCAGAGAAGGACTGACATATGTGGTTGGAAGAGAAGTACTGACACATGTGGTTGGCAGAGAAGTACTGATATATGTGACTGGCAGAGAAGTACTGACACATGTGGTTGGCAGAGAAGTACTGCCATATGTGACTGGCAGAGAAGTACTGACATATGTAACTGGCAGAGAAGTAAGTGACTTATGTGACTGGCAGAGAAGTACTGACGTATGTGGTTAGCAGAGAAGTACTGACATATGTGGTTGGCAGAGACATACTGACATGTGTGGTTGGCAGAGAAGTACTGACATATGTGACTGGCAGAGAAGTACTGACATATGTGACTCAGAGAAATACTGACATATGTGGTTGGCAGAGAAGTACCGACACTAGTGGTTGGCAGAGAAGTACTAACATATGTAACTGGCAGAGAAAAACTGACATGTGACTGGCAGAGACGTACTGACATATGTGACTACCAGAGAAGTACAGACATATGTGACTGGCAGAGAAGTATTGACATATGTGACTGGCAGAGAAGTACTGACATATGTAGTTGGCAGAAAAGTCCTGACATATGTGACTGGCAGAGAAGTACTGACATGTGTAACTGGCAGAGAAGTACTGACATATATAAATGGCAAAGAAGTACTGACATATGTGGTTGGCAGAGACATAATGACATCTGTGGTTGGCAGAGAAGTACTGACATGTGACTCGCAGAGAAGTACTGATATATGTGACTGTCAGAGAAATACTGACATATGTGGTTGGCAGAGAAGTACCGACACAAGTGGTTGGCAGAGACATAGTATGACATCGTGGTTGGCAGAGAAGTACTGACTTTGTGACTCGTCAGAGAAGTACTGACATATGTGGACTGGGGGGACAGAGAAGATACTGACACATGTGGTTGGCAGAGAAGTACTAACCATAGGTAAGTTGGCAGAGAAGTACTAACATATGGACATACTACATATGTGACTGGCAGAGACGTACTGACATATGTGACTGGCAGAGTACTGACATATGTAGTTGGCAGAAAAGTACTGACATACGTGGTTGGCAGAGAAGTACTGACATGTGACTGGCAGAGAAGTACTGACATATGTGGTTGGCAGAGAAGTACTGACATATGTGGTTGGCAGAGAAGTACTGACATATGTAAATGGCAGAGAATTACTGACATATGTGGTTGGCAGAGAAGTACTGACATATGTGGTTGGCAGAGAAGTACTGACATATGTGACAGGCAGAGAAGTACTGACACTTGCAACTGGCAGAGAAGTACTGACATATGTGACTGGCAGAGAAGTACTGACATATGTGACTGGCAGAGAAGTACTCACACATGTGGTTGGCAGAGAAGCACTGACATATATGACTAGCAGAGAAGTACTGACATATGTGACTGGCAGAGAAGTAACTGACATATGTGACTGGCAGAAAAGTACTGACATATATGGTTAGCAGAGAAGTACTGACATATGTGACTGGCAGAGAAGTACTGACACGTGGTTGGCAGAGAAGTACTGACATATGTGACTGACAGAAGTACTGACATATGTGACTGGCAGAGAAGTACTGACATATGTGACTGGCAGAGAAGTACTCATATATGACGGGCAGAGAAGTACTGACATATGTGGTCAGCAGAGAAGTACTGACATATGTGACTGGCAGAGAAGTACTGACACAAGTGGTTGGCAAAGGAAGTACTGACATATGTGACTGGCAGAGAAGTACTGATATATAAGGTTAGCAGAGGAGTACTTGGCATATGTGACTGGCAGAGAAGTACTGACATATGTGACTGGCAGAGAAGTACTGACATATGTGGTTGGCAGAGAAGTACTGACATATGTGACTGGCAGAGAAGTACTGACATATGTGGTTAGCAGAGAAGTACTGACATATGTGACTGGCAGAGAAGTACTTACACAAGTGGTTGGCAAAGATTAGAGTACTGACATATGTGACTGGCAGAGAGTACTGATATATAAGGTTACCAGAGAAGTACTGACATATGTGACTGGCAGAGAAGTACTGACATATGTGACTGGCAGAGAAGTACTGACACATGTGACTGGCAGAGAAGTACTGACATATGTGGTTGGCAGAGAAGTACTGACATATGTGACTGGCAGAGAAGTACTGACATATGTGACTAGCACAGAGTACGACTTACTGACAGGCAGAGAAGTACTGACACTTGTGACTGCCAGAGAAGTACAGGCATATGTGACTGGCAGAGAAGTACTGACATACGTGACTGGTAGAGAAGTACTGACATACGTGACTGGCAGAGAAGTACTGACATATGTGACTGGCAGAGAAGTACTGACACTTGTGACTGCCAGAGAAGTACAGGCATATGTGACTGGCAGAGAAGTACTGACATACGTGACTGGTAGAGAAGTACTGACATACGTGACTTGCAGAGAAGTACTGGCATATGCAGCTGGCAGAAAAGTACTGACATGTGGTTGGCAGAGAAGTACTGACATATGTGACTGGCAGAGAAGTACTGACATATGTGACTGACAGAGAAGTACTGACATATGTGACTGGCAGAGAAGTACTGACATATGTGACTGGCAGAGAAGTACAGACACTTGTGACTGGCAGAGAAGTACTGACATATGTGACTGGCAGAGAGGTACTGACATATGTGACTGGCAGAGAAGTACTGACATATGTGGTTGGCAGAGAAGTACTGACACATGTGGTTGGCAGTGAAGTACTGACATGTGACTGGCAGAGAAGTAATGACATATGTGACTGACAGAAGTACTGACATATGTGACTGGCAGAGAAGTACTGACATATGTGACTGGCAGAGAAGTACTCATATATATGACGGGCAGAGAAGTACTGACATATGTGGTCAGCAGAGAAGTACTGACATATGTGACTGGCAGAGAAGTACTGACACAAGTGGTTGGCAAAGGAGTACTGACATATGTGACTGGCAGAGAAGTACTGATATATAAGGTTAGCAGAGGAGTACTGGCATATGTGACTGGCAGAGAAGTACTGACATATGTGACTGGCAGAGAAGTACTGACACATGTGGTTGGCAGAGGAGTACTGACATATGTGACTGGCAGAGAAGTACTGATATATGTGGTTAGCAGAGAAGTACTGACATATGTGACTGGCAGAGAAGTACTGACACAAGTGGTTGGCAAAGGAGTACTGACATATGTGACTGGCAGAGAAGTACTGATATATAAGGTTACCAGAGAAGTACTGACATATGTGACTGGCAGAGAAGTACTGACATATGTGACTGGCAGAGAAGTACTGACACATGTGGCTGGCAGAGAAGTACTGACACATGTGGTTGGCAGAGAAGTACTGACATATGTGACTGGCAGAGAAGTACTGACATATGTGACTAGCACAGAAGTACTGACATATGTGGTTAGCAGAGAAGTACTGACATATGTGACAGGCAGAGAAGTACTGACATTTGTGACTGGCAAAGAAGTACTGACACATGTAATTGGCAGAGAAGTACTGACATATGTGGTTAGCAGAGAAGTACCGACATATGTGACTGGCAGAGAAGTACTGACACATGTGGTTGGCAGAGAAGTACCGACACATGTGGATGGCAGAGAAGTACTGACATATGTGCCTGGCTGAGAAGTACTGACATATGTGACTGGCAGAGAAGTACTGACATGTGGTTAGCAGAGAAGTACTGACATATGTGACTGGCACAGAAGTACTGACATATGTGACTGGCAGAGAAGTACTGACACATGTGGTTGGCAGAGTACTGATATATGTGGTTAGCAGAAAAGTACTGACATATGTGACTGGCAGAGAAGTACTGACACATGTGGTTGGCAGAGAAGTAATGACACATGTGGTTGGCAGAGAAGTACTGACATATGTGACTGGCAGAGAAGTACTGACATATGTGACTGGCAGAGAAGGACTGACATACAGTGACTTGCAGAGGACTGACATACTGTGACTGGCAAAGAAATGCTGACATATTATGAATGGCACAGAAACACTGCCATATCACGAGTGGCAGAAAGGTAATGACATACTACGACTGGCAGAGGTACTGACATATTGTGACTGAGAATATCCTCATCCTAATGTGCCATTAACAACGTTAAAAGTGTGCAACAGCAACAAAAATATAAAAGCAGTAAAATGTAGCCTTTTGTATCATGTTGGTAACACTACTTTAAACCATGTTAGTGACTCCTGACATATGTATCATGCTAGTAATGTTACTTTAATCCATGCTATTGATTCTTCTCACTCAAAATGTGACTAAGAAAAAAAGACATGGACAGTATTCATAGCTATAGTTCCTTCTGAAGGTAACTATAAATACATTCCACAATCTTATCTATGTAGTAAGCATGACATAATTCACATAACATGAGGGCATGTGACATAATTCATATATCACAAAGACCACTTGAAAGAATTCATGTATCAGGAAGACCACATGGCATAATTCATATATCATGAAGACCACATGACATACTTCAAGTATCTGAAGACCACTTGATTCATGTATCACAAAGACCACAAGACATAATTCATGTATCACACAGACCACATGACTTGATCATGAGGATAAATATACCTGCCACAATCACCTCATTAAGCCTTGCTGATCACTTTCAAACAAACACTGGGATGACTATATACACCTTCCTACCTCAGTCAGTATGAAATCAGAAAAACTCAAAACTACTTACCAGCTTGCTGGACAGCTTTTAAGGTTATCAATAACAGAATCTTGCTAGTCACCTGAAGCTTGACTCAGTACTATGATTCTTAGGCATGTTGCAAGTTTTAAATGGCTAACACTATGAGCAGTGGCAACCCATTTGCATACCCACTGCAGTTCTTGTGATTCTTAAAGCTGGTGAATACTTAATCATCTATCAATGCAAATGACCAAACATATAGGTGGGAGATGCTGAGTAAGCTCTAACTGACTAGTGCTCATACCTTTCTAAAGAAACATGACCCTGAACTGATTTTCAAGACAAAAGCTCTTCCAACTATAGATGAAAGAGTTAACTTCCCGAAAGAGCATGTTCTCTGCTACCTGGATCACTAAAGATTTAAATTTTCATGAAAATTCTTCTCACATGGTATCACAGCATTTAAATTCCCATAACTACACAGAGAAATTAAATAAATCGTGAGGCAACAATTTTGAAAAGTATAACTAAATATATGACATTCAAAGTCTTAACCAAAGTGCACTCCATAAAGATGCCACTTCAACAATGGGAGAGTCAATTCTGAAAACTAGAATGCCAGAGAAGCTTCAAGGTGGTAGTGCCATCCAGAAGCAGGTTTAGTAAATACTGGAATGCTGTTTAAATCAATAATAGACAGTAAACAAGCAATCACTCATTTTGGGTGCTTTAACAATCTCTGTCACTGCAAGTTGGACTTCACTGGTTGGGTACTCAAACCGCATTACTGTAAAGTCAGACCAAGCTCATGTTCCTATAGTTCATCTGATGTCTACGGCACAAAATAGCTGGAATTTATCTAAAACACAACTTCATCACATAAGACATCTTTAGATAACCAGAATTATCATATTCAAATTGTACAGCTTCAGAGGGCAGAGGTGAAATTCACAATTAAGAAATCACACAGGCAGCACTGCCACCTTCTTCGATAGCAGGCAAAATGTCATTCTCTGCATCTAAAAGGTCCTCTTTTGAAGCCTGTGATAAAGTTTCTTCTGGAAGAGGTTCCCCAGCTGTTGAGGTCTGGCGAGGCAGTAAAGATATTCTTGGAAGACTGGAATGTGGCAATGGCTGTTGTAGTTGATGCTGGTGATGCAACTGTTGTGATTGTTGAACTGGCTGCTGGTTTTGCAACTGTTGTTGTTGTTGACTTTGTTGTTGATGAGAAAGCATTTGGGGTAAAGTTTGTCCAGCAGACCTGAAGGGGGTCTCTTGATTTGATGAGGGGTCAGATTCATGGCTAGTGGAGGATGGGCGAGAAGAAGAGGGGCTTGGTGTTTTGGATGAATCTCTTGTGCTGGCTAGCCTTTCTAGCACCTTAACTTGACTCATTATGGCTCCAAGAAAATTCTGATAGCCTAAACTGTGGAAAAAAGATGATTTTATTGTTAAATCTCACATGCTGAAATTCATTTTTATTTCAGTATCAAAACTAATGGGCAAATATGAAAATTATATACAAATATATATTTCAGGGTATATATATATATATATATATATATATATATATATCGAGGATGTAAGGCATGTGTACGTGTAGGAAGAGAGGAAAGTGATTGGTTCTCAGTGAATGTAGGTTTGCGGCAGGGGTGTGTGATGTCTCCATGGTTGTTTAATTTGTTTATGGATGGGGTTGTTAGGGAGGTGAATGCAAGAGTTTTGGAAAGAGGGGCAAGTATGAAGTCTGTTGGGGATGAGAGAGCTTGGGAAGTGAGTCAGTTGTTGTTCACTGATGATACAGCGCTGGTGGCTGATTCATGTGAGAAACTGCAGAGGCTGGTGACTGAGTTTGGTAAAGTGTGTGAAAGAAGAAAGTTAAGAGTAAATGTGAATAAGAGCAAGGTTATTAGGCACAGTAGGGTTGAGGGTCAAGTCAATTGGGAGGTAAGTTTGAATGGAGCAAAACTGGAGGAAGTACAGTGTTTTAGATATCTGGGAGTGGATCTGGCAGCGGATGGAACCATGGAAGCAGAAGTGGATCATAGGGTGGGGGAGGGGGTGAAAATTCTGGGAGCCTTGAAGAATGTGTGGAAGTCAAGAACATTATCTCGGAAAGCAAAAATGGGTATGTTTGAAGGAATAGTGGTTCCAACAATGTTGTACGGTTGCGAGGTGTGGGCTATGGATAGAGTTGTGCGCAGTGTTTTGAAATGGTTTGGGCACATGGAGAGAATGAGTGAGGAAAGATTGACCAAGAGGATATATGTGTCGGAGGTGGAGGGAACGAGGAGAAGTGGGAGACCAAATTAGGGTGAGGGAGGGGGCAAAAGTTCTGGGAGCACTGAAGAATGTGTGTGGAAATCGATAACATTATCTTGAAAAGCAAAAATGGGTATGTTTGAAGGAATAGTGGTTCCAACAATTATATATGGTTGCGAGGCGTGGGCTATAGATAGAGTTGTGCGGAGGAGGGTGGATGTGCTGGAAATGAGATGTTTGAGGACAATATGTGGTGTGAGGTAGTTTGATCGGGTAAGTAATGAAAGGGTAAGAGAGATGTGTAGTAATAAAAAGAGTGTGGTTGAGAGAGCAGAAGAGGGTGTTTTGAAATGGTTTGGTCACATGGAGAGAATGAGTGAGGAAAGATTGACAAAGAGGATATATGTGTCACAGGTGGAAGGAATGAGAAGTGGGAGATCAAATTGGAGGTGGAAAGATGGAGTGAAAAAGATTTTGAGTGATCGGGGCCTGAACATGCCGGAGGGTGAAAGGCGTGCAAGGAATGGAATGAATTGGAACGATGTGGTATACCGGGGTCGATGTGCTGTCAATGGATTGAACCAGGGCATGTGAAGTATCTGGGGTAAACCATGGAAATTTCTGTGGGGCCTGGATGTGGAAAGGGAGCTGTAGTTTCGGTGCATTATACATGACAGCTAGACACTGAGTGTGAACGAATGTCGCCTTTGTTGTGTTTTCCTAGCACTACCTTGTGCACATGCATGGGGAGGGGGTTGTTATTTCATGTGTGGCGGGGTGGCGACAGGAATGAATAAGAGCAGACAGTATGAATTATGTACATGTGTATACATGTATATGTCGGTGTGTGTATATATATGTATACGTTGAGATGTATAGGTATGTATATATGCGTGTGGATGCGTATGTATATACATGTGTATGTGGGTGGGTTGGGCCATTCTTTCATCTGTTTCCTTGTGCTACCTCGCTACTGTGGGAGACAGCGACAAAGTATAATACATATAAAAATAATGAAGAAAATTACTGTGGTGCACATATAAAAAGAATGCTACACACCATTCAGTGTTTGTGAAGTGCAAAAGATCTTGTAATCCCGTAGTTAATCTAATTATGACTTGAGCAGGGACATCTGGAGCCCGAGCCAGGGTCACCACTCTCAACACAGCTAGGGCATCTCGCAGCACCACAGCAACCACCACACTCCACTCTAAGCACCCAGCCTCCAGAAACACCTGGAAAAAACACTATAGTTTATTCTACAATATATATAAGTACTTACAAACTACTGGCTAAACAGTTTTCAGCCTACTTGATCTAACAAGTTAATATCTGCATTTAATAAAAGGGACTTATGAATTATGAATTTGAGGCTTCTGTCAACACATTATGCAACTAGTACACAATATGACATTTAAGTGGCATTTGTCAGCCATGGCAAAGCAAGGATCAATGGTTTTGTCATCAGAGGTATATATCTTATCAAGCATAATTTTGCTGTATTTCCACTGAGCTCCATTAGCCCTATGCTGAAGTTTGGTGCAAATGATGAACAAATTACTCTTGAGGTCGCTTTCAACACTGCATGTAAAGTGGGTCAATTCAATCATCAAAAATATCAAATTTTAAATCTGTAAATTTTTATGATCTTCACATTGCTCTTGACAGGCAAACCCGGTATATTATGGTGAATGAAAATGACATGACCATAGTTTGGAAAAGTTTCAGTAAAACCTGCAAAGCAGTAGAAGGAACATTATGGTGAATGAAAAAGACATGACCATAGTTTGGAAAAGTTTCAGTAAAACCTGCAAAGCAGTAGAAGGAACATAAGTGCCAATGTAAAGTATATGGTCTACTTCTAGAACAAAGCCACAGTGATGGTATGGTGAAATAAAAAAGTGCCTGTTGCCTAAGAAAGTAATTCATATGAAATTCAAAAGACAACAAGAACAAACATTTTTTTTTTTTTTGCTTTGTCGCTGTCTCCCGCGTTTGCGAGGTAGCGCAAGGAAACAGATGAAAGAAATGGCCCAACCCACCCCCATACACATGTATATACATACACATCCACACACGCAAATATACATACCTACACAGCTCTCCATGGTTTACCCGAGACGCTTCACATGCCCTGATTCAATCCACTGACAGCATGTCAACCCCGGTATACCACATCGATCCAATTCACTCTATTCCTTGCCCTTCTTTCAACCTCCTGCATGTTCAGGCCCCGATCACACAAAATCTTTTTCACTCCATCTTTCCACCTCCAATTTGGTCTCCCACTTCTCCTCGTTCCCTCCACCTCCGACACATATATCCTCTGGGTCAATCTTTCCTCACTCATTCTCTCCATGTGCCCAAACCATTTCAAAACCCTCTTCTGCTCTCTCAACCACGCTCTTTTTATTTCCACACATCTCTCTTACCCTTACGTTACTTACTCGATCAAACCACCTCACACCACACATTGTCCTCAAACATCTCATTTCCAGCACATCCACCCTCCTGCGCACAACTCTATTCATAGCCCACGCCTCACAACCATACAACATTGTTGGAACCACTATTCCTTCAAACATACCCAATTTTGCTTTCCGAGATAATGTTCTCGACTTCCACACATTCTTCAAGGCTCCCAGGATTTTCGCCCCCTCCCCCACCCTATGATCCACTTCCGCTTCCATGGTTCCATCCGCTGCCAGATCCACTCCCAGATATCTAAAACACTTTACTTCCTCCAGTTTTTCTCCATTCAAACTTACCTCCCTATTGACTTGACCCTCAACCCTACTGTACCTAATAACCTTGCTCTTATTCACATTTACTCTTAACTTTCCTCTTTCACACACTTTACCAAACTCAGTCACCAGCTTCTGCAGTTTCTCGCATGAATCAGCCACCAGCGCTGTATCATCAGCGAACAACAACTGACTCACTTCCCAAGAACAAACATAATAGAGTAAATTTTGTACATTTGCATGGAGAGTGTAAGAGAGTACATGACAAAGCAAACATCAATATGAAGTGTATATTACTGAAAACAGCAAAAGAAACCCTAACTTTTACAGCTATGTTGGAAGCAATAGTCATTACCAAGTCAACTGGTCCATTAATCACAGAAAACTGTGACTTGGTTGAAGATAACAAGGCCATGGCAAAAATCTTAAATTACTTTTTTGCATCTGTATTTGCAATCAAAGACACAACCCAAGTCCTGAATCCAGTTTCACTGATAAGAGAGAAGAATGTCCTTCAAAAATTGACATAAAAGCTATAGACATCCTATCAGCAATAAATGGAATGAAAATAATAAAACAGCATGCCCTAATAAGCTTTCACTGAGGCCAATGAAAGAAGCAAAATATGAAACAGTTTAGCCACTGAATCCCCCTTTCAGCAAGTCACTTATTATGGGAAAAGTTCCAGATGAATGAAAGTTTAACCATGTAACACCAATATCAAAAAAAGGCAGTAAGTCACTGCCAAAAAATTATCTTCCAATTAGCTTTGTGTAAGTAGTTGGAAAACTAGAACTGTAAAGCATGATTTTCGATGAAACCATTCATACCTTGAAAATCTGCTCATGTTATTCAATGATATATTAAACATATATGACAAAAGTAAAGAAGGTGATGTCATGTAACTAGATTTCCATAAAGCATTTGATAAGATTCTGCATCAAAGGTTACTCACAAAAATTAAGTCACAGCATGAATGGGGTTATACTTTGGAGGATAGGAAACTGGTTGACTGATCGTAAACAAAGAAATGTGATTAATGGTCAAGCCTAAGAACGATTAGTCATAACAAGTGTAGCACAAGGATCATTCTTAGAACCAGTTCTCTTTCTCATATAAGTTGATGATACTGATCATGGGTTGCATTGCAAGATATCAAAATTTGTTGATTATACAAAACTAGGAAATAAATCCACAAATGAACTTGAATGTCTGCAGCTTCAAACTGACACAGACAAACTGATGGACTGAGCTCATAGGTGGCAAATGAATTTTAATATCAATAAGTGTAAAGTTTTACATATTGATGGCAAAAATGAAAAGGCAAGATATAGTAAGAATTTTGTTAAACTGCAAAAAGGTAAACTTGGGCATAATAATCTCTGATGACCTTAATCAAGTCAGCACTGCAGAGAAGCAGTGAAAAGAGTGAACAAAATTCTTGGATTCATGGGTATGGCCTTCAAATCTAAGTCCAGGGAAATCATCCTCACCCTTTACAATTCATTGATTTGTGTCACCATCTTAAATATTATGTTCAGTTTTGGTCACCTTTCCTAAAGAAAAAAATAGACACTGGAGAGAGTGCAGCGTCCAGCTACCAAAATGATTCCCGGCTAAGAAACAAATCCTAAGACAACAAATTAAACAACATTAATCTATTTAGCTTAGAAAAGAGAGGATTAAGAGGCCATCTAATTCAAGTACAAAAAATGATCAAAGGCTTTTATAATCTTGATCTATTAGTTCCTTAAGACTTGACTCATCTGATTTCACTCAAAGTAATGGATACAAACTCGTGGGCAAATGTTTTAACTCGAATGAGGTGAAGTACTTTTTTCAACAGACTTGTCAACATATGGAACGATTTACCAGTTAGTTTGTTTAATGACCGTAAAAAAGATACATTAA